>NC_042306.1:14276788-14426737 GCF_901000725.2 Takifugu rubripes | reverse complement strand
TAACAACTCATCAGTGGTGGAAAAGCTGGAATCACCAAACGTTTGACACCTGTTGGCAGACTGAATGCCATGACTGATCAACTTACTCACCTTTTCCAAAAGTTCTCAGGCAAGATCAAAACTTTTATTGCTCCTCGGCCATGGAAAAGCAGAACTGTGACATCGAAAGGAACCAAAAAATCATCATCTTCACAGGCGATCAGTAAAATCAACGATGAGTTGAGTGACATCATGCATCCTCTTCTTGAAGATATTCCCAACTCTGAGGAGCTGCTAAAGGAAGTCTCTCGGGAAATTCAGAAGGCGGCAGATAAAACAGTTTGCAGTATCTGTGGAATAAGGTCGAGAAAATCATCTGCCTTTAAAACCATAAGAAAGAAAATGCAGTCAGTTTTGAGCAAATATTTCACCAAGGTTTGCCTAATGAGGACGCTGACCCACCTGAAGAAAAAACATTCACAGGAGACTACAGCTCTCAGCGATTCAGTAGAGTCGATACTAAATAGTCTCACATCTCAGTTTCTGGATAATAGGGACCAGAATATTGAAAGTGAGGAGTCCTTCCTCCTCATGTTCAAGGATTTGCACGACGATGATGTGTTGGTTTTCAGCCAAGAACTGAGCGATCTGATTTACCGCCACGTAGTACCACAACCTCTACCTCGCTCAATTTTAAGATCCTCAATTGAGCAGAGCTCGTTTGCATTTCCGTCACAAAGTAAATTCTATGCAGACGTATGGAGCAAAACATGGATCTTTATGGTCTTAATGAACTGGTTTCTGACGACCCAGATTAACTCACTCACTGACCGGTTGATGTTACCATTGATGGGCAAAAGTGCATCCAAAATGATTGCGTTTTCAAGACCAAGCACCACTGAGATTGAGGATGCACTCAGTGAACAAGATCCAGAGAAGAAGAAAAAATATGTAAAATTTCTTATTGAAAAGGTGGTTTTCACCGTATGCTCTGATGCAAACATGGTACCAGAGACAAGACATGAGATCATCAATAATCTGACTGAAACTGTGTGGAACAATGTCCAAGATGAGAAGTTTTACATCCGCAGGGACGTCTTCAAAAACTTAAAGAAGACAATTAGGAAGAGCTTATACCAGAACGTGGGCTCACCAGAATATGTTTTATTTTTAACCACGCATGAAGATCCAATCATTGTTGATCGAATCATGTTGGTCATCAACAAAAAACTGTTGAGGTCGCAGAAAGAAAAGAATGCATTTGGCAAGATCTTCTCATTTTTGGGCAGCACAATTGACAGGATCTTCAAAAGAAAGACCAATTAGATATTTGTTGCCCTAGACTACTGTTTCACCCTCAGCCTGGAGATATCTGATGGTTATCATCTTACATATCCACAACCTCAGAAAGAGACACTGTCTGACAGAAGCAGGATTTTGATCCCACAAACTTGAGACACTTGGCAATCCATCATCATCATCATCATCACCTTGTTTTAAATGTCCTTTCTCCATTTTACATTCTGTAAAGGAAACATATCACAGTCAAAAAGTATGACTTTTTTGGGGGGGAAATTAAAGAAAAAAATCAAATCTTTTGTAGTCTATTTTTACAGACTAAAAGTTACAGTTACTAATTCGATACTAATACTAAGTGATTTTCCAAATAAGTGTCGAATGGCCCAATGATCAATTTGCCATCTCTGAGGATGTCATGAATCCTCAGTTCAGCCAAAATGAACCAAAATCATGCAGACAACTACAGGTATATGGTAGGATTGTGTTAAATTCCACCCTTGTGTTTGGACATGTACACTAGCAACAAGAGGTAATCCAAAAAGGATCAACTGCAGGGGTCCTTGATGATTTTAAGACTTTAAACACCAAACTCTAGAACATTTAGAACATAAACTAAGCCGGTCCCCCCCACCCCCCTCAATGTCTGCCTGTTTCCCCGCCCACCAAGGTAATTGAGCGCCATGTTGTGCAACCCCTCCCATACCCACTGGCTGTGATCTGCTCCACCCCTCCCCCCCACACGCAGAATCGCGAGCAGAACCACCTGTTTTCAAACGCTGATTTGGACCACCTAACGCATTCCAATTCTAGTGAGGTAGGTCTCGTTAGAACCACAAGACTTTGAAATATAACTGTGTCAAGTTTCATAATTTTAGCTTACCCAGTCACGTAAAAACGACGAGTTAAACACAAAGCTTTCCCGTTTTTCCCCACTCTGTTGTGCATTGAGTTAAGAGGAGCTTTGAACATGTGTTGAGCTCCTTTTTACACAGTTTTTAACTTTGTTACCTTTGATCCTGATTATGGTACCTTTTACTTGCTTTGATCTGAACAGTGTAATATTTAGTGTTATGCCTAAATGCATATAAAACTGAAGAGACAAGGTTTAAGCTCATAGGTTATTGTTTAACAGTCCCGCAAGATTAGCTAAAGACAAGAACAATTATGTTGTCACTACAACAGACAAGTGACTTTGTTCTAAACATTGTTCACCCAATGATGCGGTCCTTCCTTGAAAAGACGACCGCAGAACAATGGAGATCATTCCTGTCAGGTTCAGCAGATGATGCCACTAAAGTTTTAGTTGCAGAGTTGATTTTGGAAATTATCGCGGCTCTTTCCAACTCTGTTGTGGCATCAATGAAATCGGGGAGACCAAAGACTGAGGAGCATCTTCTGTTTGAGCTGGAAGTCTCTCTTCCTCAAACATTTTCAGAAGCTTTGGGAATTCCTGATGAGGTGGACAACATCAGTTTAAAGTCCCTGACAGGTGTAATTCACGAGGAGGTCAAATACAACCTCATCAGTGGTGGAAAAGCTGGAATCACCAAACGTTTGACACCTGTTGGCAGACTGAATGCCATGACTGATCAACTTACTCACCTTTTCCAAAAGTTCTCAGGCAAGATCAAAACTTTTATTGCTCCTCGGCCATGGAAAAGCAGAACTGTGACATCGAAAGGAAGCAAAAAATCATCATCTTCACAGGCGATCAGTAAAATCAACGATGAGTTGAGTGACATCATGCATCCTCTTCTTGAAGATATTCCCAACTCTGAGGAGCTGCTAAAGGAAGTCTCTCGGGAAATTCAGAAGGCGGCAGATAAAACAGTTTGCAGTATCTGTGGAATAAGGTCGAGAAAATCATCTGCCTTTAAAACCATAAGAAAGAAAATGCAGTCAGTTTTGAGCAAATATTTCACCAAGGTTTGCCTAATGAGGACGCTGACCCACCTGAAGAAAAAACATTCACAGGAGACTACAGCTCTCAGCGATTCAGTAGAGTCGATACTAAATAGTCTCACATCTCAGTTTCTGGATAATAGGGACCAGAATATTGAAAGTGAGGAGTCCTTCCTCCTCATGTTCAAGGATTTGCACGACGATGATGTGTTGGTTTTCAGCCAAGAACTGAGCGATCTGATTTACCGCCACGTAGTACCACAACCTCTACCTCGCTCAATTTTAAGATCCTCAATTGAGCAGAGCTCGTTTGCATTTCCGTCACAAAGTAAATTCTATGCAGACGTATGGAGCAAAACATGGATCTTTATGGTCTTAATGAACTGGTTTCTGACGACCCAGATTAACTCACTCACTGACCGGTTGATGTTACCATTGATGGGCAAAAGTGCATCCAAAATGATTGCGTTTTCAAGACCAAGCACCACTGAGATTGAGGATGCACTCAGTGAACAAGATCCAGAGAAGAAGAAAAAATATGTAAAATTTCTTATTGAAAAGGTGGTTTTCACCGTATGCTCTGATGCAAACATGGTACCAGAGACAAGACATGAGATCATCAATAATCTGACTGAAACTGTGTGGAACAATGTCCAAGATGAGAAGTTTTACATCCGCAGGGACGTCTTCAAAAACTTAAAGAAGACAATTAGGAAGAGCTTATACCAGAACGTGGGCTCACCAGAATATGTTTTATTTTTAACCACGCATGAAGATCCAATCATTGTTGATCGAATCATGTTGGTCATCAACAAAAAACTGTTGAGGTCGCAGAAAGAAAAGAATGCATTTGGCAAGATCTTCTCATTTTTGGGCAGCACAATTGACAGGATCTTCAAAAGAAAGACCAATTAGATATTTGTTGCCCTAGACTACTGTTTCACCCTCAGCCTGGAGATATCTGATGGTTATCATCTTACATATCCACAACCTCAGAAAGAGACACTGTCTGACAGAAGCAGGATTTTGATCCCACAAACTTGAGACACTTGGCAATCCATCATCATCATCATCATCACCTTGTTTTAAATGTCCTTTCTCCATTTTACATTCTGTAAAGGAAACATATCACAGTCAAAAAGTATGACTTTTTTGGGGGGGAAATTAAAGAAAAAAATCAAATCTTTTGTAGTCTATTTTTACAGACTAAAAGTTACAGTTACTAATTCGATACTAATACTAAGTGATTTTCCAAATAAGTGTCGAATGGCCCAATGATCAATTTGCCATCTCTGAGGATGTCATGAATCCTCAGTTCAGCCAAAATGAACCAAAATCATGCAGACAACTACAGGTATATGGTAGGATTGTGTTAAATTCCACCCTTGTGTTTGGACATGTACACTAGCAACAAGAGGTAATCCAAAAAGGATCAACTGCAGGGGTCCTTGATGATTTTAAGACTTTAAACACCAAACTCTAGAACATTTAGAACATAAACTAAGCCGGTCCCCCCCACCCCCATCAATGTCTGCCTGTTGCCCCGCCCACCAAGGTAATTGAGCGCCATGTTGTGCAACCCCTCCCATACCCACTGGCTGTGATCTGCTCCACCCCTCCCCCCCACACGCAGAATCGCGAGCAGAACCACCTGTTTTCAAACGCTGATTTGGACCACCTAACGCATTCCAATTCTAGTGAGGTAGGTCTCGTTAGAACCACAAGACTTTGAAATATAACTGTGTCA
Source organism: Takifugu rubripes (assembly GCF_901000725.2). Taxonomy (NCBI): domain Eukaryota; kingdom Metazoa; phylum Chordata; class Actinopteri; order Tetraodontiformes; family Tetraodontidae; genus Takifugu; species Takifugu rubripes. Next base: position 14,421,810 of record NC_042306.1, on the reverse strand, counting down.
AGTTTCATAATTTTAGCTTACCCAGTCACGTAAAAACGACGAGTTAAACACAAAGCTTTCCCGTTTTTCCCCACTCTGTTGTGCATTGAGTTAAGAGGAGCTTTGAACATGTGTTGAGCTCCTTTTTACACAGTTTTTAACTTTGTTACCTTTGATCCTGATTATGGTACCTTTTACTTGCTTTGATCTGAACAGTGTAATATTTAGTGTTATGCCTAAATGCATATAAAACTGAAGAGACAAGGTTTAAGCTCATAGGTTATTGTTTAACAGTCCCGCAAGATTAGCTAAAGACAAGAACAATTATGTTGTCACTACAACAGACAAGTGACTTTGTTCTAAACATTGTTCACCCAATGATGCGGTCCTTCCTTGAAAAGACGACCGCAGAACAATGGAGATCATTCCTGTCAGGTTCAGCAGATGATGCCACTAAAGTTTTAGTTGCAGAGTTGATTTTGGAAATTATCGCGGCTCTTTCCAACTCTGTTGTGGCATCAATGAAATCGGGGAGACCAAAGACTGAGGAGCATCTTCTGTTTGAGCTGGAAGTCTCTCTTCCTCAAACATTTTCAGAAGCTTTGGGAATTCCTGATGAGGTGGACAACATCAGTTTAAAGTCCCTGACAGGTGTAATTCACGAGGAGGTCAAATACAACCTCATCAGTGGTGGAAAAGCTGGAATCACCAAACGTTTGACACCTGTTGGCAGACTGAATGCCATGACTGATCAACTTACTCACCTTTTCCAAAAGTTCTCAGGCAAGATCAAAACTTTTATTGCTCCTCGGCCATGGAAAAGCAGAACTGTGACATCGAAAGGAACCAAAAAATCATCATCTTCACAGGCGATCAGTAAAATCAACGATGAGTTGAGTGACATCATGCATCCTCTTCTTGAAGATATTCCCAACTCTGAGGAGCTGCTAAAGGAAGTCTCTCGGGAAATTCAGAAGGCGGCAGATAAAACAGTTTGCAGTATCTGTGGAATAAGGTCGAGAAAATCATCTGCCTTTAAAACCATAAGAAAGAAAATGCAGTCAGTTTTGAGCAAATATTTCACCAAGGTTTGCCTAATGAGGACGCTGACCCACCTGAAGAAAAAACATTCACAGGAGACTACAGCTCTCAGCGATTCAGTAGAGTCGATACTAAATAGTCTCACATCTCAGTTTCTGGATAATAGGGACCAGAATATTGAAAGTGAGGAGTCCTTCCTCCTCATGTTCAAGGATTTGCACGACGATGATGTGTTGGTTTTCAGCCAAGAACTGAGCGATCTGATTTACCGCCACGTAGTACCACAACCTCTACCTCGCTCAATTTTAAGATCCTCAATTGAGCAGAGCTCGTTTGCATTTCCGTCACAAAGTAAATTCTATGCAGACGTATGGAGCAAAACATGGATCTTTATGGTCTTAATGAACTGGTTTCTGACGACCCAGATTAACTCACTCACTGACCGGTTGATGTTACCATTGATGGGCAAAAGTGCATCCAAAATGATTGCGTTTTCAAGACCAAGCACCACTGAGATTGAGGATGCACTCAGTGAACAAGATCCAGAGAAGAAGAAAAAATATGTAAAATTTCTTATTGAAAAGGTGGTTTTCACCGTATGCTCTGATGCAAACATGGTACCAGAGACAAGACATGAGATCATCAATAATCTGACTGAAACTGTGTGGAACAATGTCCAAGATGAGAAGTTTTACATCCGCAGGGACGTCTTCAAAAACTTAAAGAAGACAATTAGGAAGAGCTTATACCAGAACGTGGGCTCACCAGAATATGTTTTATTTTTAACCACGCATGAAGATCCAATCATTGTTGATCGAATCATGTTGGTCATCAACAAAAAACTGTTGAGGTCGCAGAAAGAAAAGAATGCATTTGGCAAGATCTTCTCATTTTTGGGCAGCACAATTGACAGGATCTTCAAAAGAAAGACCAATTAGATATTTGTTGCCCTAGACTACTGTTTCACCCTCAGCCTGGAGATATCTGATGGTTATCATCTTACATATCCACAACCTCAGAAAGAGACACTGTCTGACAGAAGCAGGATTTTGATCCCACAAACTTGAGACACTTGGCAATCCATCATCATCATCATCATCACCTTGTTTTAAATGTCCTTTCTCCATTTTACATTCTGTAAAGGAAACATATCACAGTCAAAAAGTATGACTTTTTTGGGGGGGAAATTAAAGAAAAAAATCAAATCTTTTGTAGTCTATTTTTACAGACTAAAAGTTACAGTTACTAATTCGATACTAATACTAAGTGATTTTCCAAATAAGTGTCGAATGGCCCAATGATCAATTTGCCATCTCTGAGGATGTCATGAATCCTCAGTTCAGCCAAAATGAACCAAAATCATGCAGACAACTACAGGTATATGGTAGGATTGTGTTAAATTCCACCCTTGTGTTTGGACATGTACACTAGCAACAAGAGGTAATCCAAAAAGGATCAACTGCAGGGGTCCTTGATGATTTTAAGACTTTAAACACCAAACTCTAGAACATTTAGAACATAAACTAAGCCGGTCCCCCCCACCCCCCTCAATGTCTGCCTGTTGCCCCGCCCACCCAGGGAATTGAGCGCCATGTTGTGCAACCCCTCCCATACCCCCTGGCCGTGATCTGCTCCACCCCTCCCCCCCACACGCAGAATCGCGAGCAGAACCACCTGTTTTCAAACGCTGATTTGGACCACCTAACGCATTCCAATTCTAGTGAGGTAGGTCTCGTTAGAACCACAAGACTTTGAAATATAACTGTGTCAAGTTTCATAATTTTAGCTTACCCAGTCACGTAAAAACGACGAGTTAAACACAAAGCTTTCCCGTTTTTCCCCACTCTGTTGTGCATTGAGTTAAGAGGAGCTTTGAACATGTGTTGAGCTCCTTTTTACACAGTTTTTAACTTTGTTACCTTTGATCCTGATTATGGTAGCTTTTATTTGCTTTGATCTGAACAGTGTAATATTTAGTGTTATGCTTAAATGCATATAAAACTGAAGAGACAAGGTTTAAGCTCATAGGTTATTGTTTAACAGTCCCGCAAGATTAGCTAAAGACAAGAACAATTATGTTGTCACTACAACAGACAAGTGACTTTGTTCTAAACATTGTTCACCCAATGATGCGGTCCTTCCTTGAAAAGACGACCGCAGAACAATGGAGATCATTCCTGTCAGGTTCAGCAGATGATGCCACTAAAGTTTTAGTTGCAGAGTTGATTTTGGAAATTATCGCGGCTCTTTCCAACTCTGTTGTGGCATCAATGAAATCGGGGAGACCAAAGACTGAGGAGCATCTTCTGTTTGAGCTGGAAGTCTCTCTTCCTCAAACATTTTCAGAAGCTTTGGGAATTCCTGATGAGGTGGACAACATCAGTTTAAAGTCCCTGACAGGTGTAATTCACGAGGAGGTCAAATACAACCTCATCAGTGGTGGAAAAGCTGGAATCACCAAACGTTTGACACCTGTTGGCAGACTGAATGCCATGACTGATCAACTTACTCACCTTTTCCAGAAGTTCTCAGGCAAGATCAAAACTTTTATTGCTCCTCGGCCATGGAAAAGCAGAACTGTGACATCGAAAGGAAGCAAAAAATCATCATCTTCACAGGCGATCAGTAAAATCAACGATGAGTTGAGTGACATCATGCATCCTCTTCTTGAAGATATTCCCAACTCTGAGGAGCTGCTAAAGGAAGTCTCTCGGGAAATTCAGAAGGCGGCAGATAAAACAGTTTGCAGTATCTGTGGAATAAGGTCGAGAAAATCATCTGCCTTTAAAACCATAAGAAAGAAAATGCAGTCAGTTTTGAGCAAATATTTCACCAAGGTTTGCCTAATGAGGACGCTGACCCACCTGAAGAAAAAACATTCACAGGAGACTACAGCTCTCAGCGATTCAGTAGAGTCGATACTAAATAGTCTCACATCTCAGTTTCTGGATAATAGGGACCAGAATATTGAAAGTGAGGAGTCCTTCCTCCTCATGTTCAAGGATTTGCACGACGATGATGTGTTGGTTTTCAGCCAAGAACTGAGCGATCTGATTTACCGCCACGTAGTACCACAACCTCTACCTCGCTCAATTTTAAGATCCTCAATTGAGCAGAGCTCGTTTGCATTTCCGTCACAAAGTAAATTCTATGCAGACGTATGGAGCAAAACATGGATCTTTATGGTCTTAATGAACTGGTTTCTGACGACCCAGATTAACTCACTCACTGACCGGTTGATGTTACCATTGATGGGCAAAAGTGCATCCAAAATGATTGCGTTTTCAAGACCAAGCACCACTGAGATTGAGGATGCACTCAGTGAACAAGATCCAGAGAAGAAGAAAAAATATGTAAAATTTCTTATTGAAAAGGTGGTTTTCACCGTATGCTCTGATGCAAACATGGTACCAGAGACAAGACATGAGATCATCAATAATCTGACTGAAACTGTGTGGAACAATGTCCAAGATGAGAAGTTTTACATCCGCAGGGACGTCTTCAAAAACTTAAAGAAGACAATTAGGAAGAGCTTATACCAGAACGTGGGCTCACCAGAATATGTTTTATTTTTAACCACGCATGAAGATCCAATCATTGTTGATCGAATCATGTTGGTCATCAACAAAAAACTGTTGAGGTCGCAGAAAGAAAAGAATGCATTTGGCAAGATCTTCTCATTTTTGGGCAGCACAATTGACAGGATCTTCAAAAGAAAGACCAATTAGATATTTGTTGCCCTAGACTACTGTTTCACCCTCAGCCTGGAGATATCTGATGGTTATCATCTTACATATCCACAACCTCAGAAAGAGACACTGTCTGACAGAAGCAGGATTTTGATCCCACAAACTTGAGACACTTGGCAATCCATCATCATCATCATCATCACCTTGTTTTAAATGTCCTTTCTCCATTTTACATTCTGTAAAGGAAACATATCACAGTCAAAAAGTATGACTTTTTTGGGGGGGAAATTAAAGAAAAAAATCAAATCTTTTGTAGTCTATTTTTACAGACTAAAAGTTACAGTTACTAATTCGATACTAATACTAAGTGATTTTCCAAATAAGTGTCGAATGGCCCAATGATCAATTTGCCATCTCTGAGGATGTCATGAATCCTCAGTTCAGCCAAAATGAACCAAAATCATGCAGACAACTACAGGTATATGGTAGGATTGTGTTAAATTCCACCCTTGTGTTTGGACATGTACACTAGCAACAAGAGGTAATCCAAAAAGGATCAACTGCAGGGGTCCTTGATGATTTTAAGACTTTAAACACCAAACTCTAGAACATTTAGAACATAAACTAAGCCGGTCCCCCCCACCCCCCTCAATGTCTGCCTGTTGCCCCGCCCACCAAGGTAATTGAGCGCCATGTTGTGCAACCCCTCCCATACCCACTGGCTGTGATCTGCTCCACCCCTCCCCCCCACACGCAGAATCGCGAGCAGAACCACCTGTTTTCAAACGCTGATTTGGACCACCTAACGCATTCCAATTCTAGTGAGGTAGGTCTCGTTAGAACCACAAGACTTTGAAATATAACTGTGTCAAGTTTCATAATTTTAGCTTACCCAGTCACGTAAAAACGACGAGTTAAACACAAAGCTTTCCCGTTTTTCCCCACTCTGTTGTGCATTGAGTTAAGAGGAGCTTTGAACATGTGTTGAGCTCCTTTTTACACAGTTTTTAACTTTGTTACCTTTGATCCTGATTATGGTAGCTTTTATTTGCTTTGATCTGAACAGTGTAATATTTAGTGTTATGCTTAAATGCATATAAAACTGAAGAGACAAGGTTTAAGCTCATAGGTTATTGTTTAACAGTCCCACAAGATTAGCTAAAGACAAGAACAATTATGTTGTCACTACAACAGACAAGTGACTTTGTTCTAAACATTGTTCACCCAATGATGCGGTCCTTCCTTGAAAAGACGACTGCAGAACAATGGAGATCATTCCTGTCAGGTTCAGCAGATGATGCCACTAAAGTTTTAGTCGCAGAGTTGATTTTGGAAATTATCGCGGCTCTTTCCAACTCTGTTGTGGCATCAATGAAATCGGGGAGACCAAAGACTGAGGAGCATCTTCTGTTTGAGCTGGAAGTCTCTCTTCCTCAAACATTTTCAGAAGCTTTGGGAATTCCTGATGAGGTGGACAACATCAGTTTAAAGTCCCTGACAGGTGTAATTCACGAGGAGGTCAAATACAACCTCATCAGTGGTGGAAAAGCTGGAATCACCAAACGTTTGACACCTGTTGGCAGACTGAATGCCATGACTGATCAACTTACTCACCTTTTCCAAAAGTTCTCAGGCAAGATCAAAACTTTTATTGCTCCTCGGCCATGGAAAAGCAGAACTGTGACATCGAAAGGAACCAAAAAATCATCATCTTCACAGGCGATCAGTAAAATCAACGATGAGTTGAGTGACATCATGCATCCTCTTCTTGAAGATATTCCCAGCTCCTGAGGAGCTGCTAAAGGAAGTCTCTCGGGAAATTCAGAAGGCGGCAGATAAAACAGTTTGCAGTATCTGTGGAATAAGGTCGAGAAAATCATCTGCCTTTAAAACCATAAGAAAGAAAATGCAAGTCAGTTTTGAGCAAATATTTCACCAAGGTTTGCCTAATGAGGACGCTGACCCACCTGAAGAAAAAACATTCACAGGAGACTACAGCTCTCAGCGATTCAGTAGAGTCGATACTAAATAGTCTCACATCTCAGTTTCTGGATAATAGGGACCAGAATATTGAAAGTGAGGAGTCCTTCCTCCTCATGTTCAAGGATTTGCACGAGGATGATGTGTTGGTTTTCAGCCAAGAACTGAGCGATCTGATTTACCGCCACGTAGTACCAGAACCTCTACCTCGCTCAATTTTAAGATCGTCATTTGAGCAGAGCTCGTTTGCATTTCCGTCACAAAGTAAATTCTATGCAGACGTATGGAGCAAAACATGGATCTTTATGGTCTTAATGAACTGGTTTCTGAAGACCCAGATTAACTCACTCACTGACCGGTTGACTGTTACCATTGATGGGCAAAAGTGCATCCAAAATGATTGCGTTTTCAAGACCAAGCACCACTGAGATTGAGGATGCACTCAGTGAACAAGATCCAGAGAAGAAGAAAAAATATGTAAAATTTCTGATTGAAAAGGTGGTTTTCACCGTATGCTCTGATGCAAACATGGTACCAGAGACAAGACATGAGATCATCAATAATCTGACTGAAACTGTGTGGAACAATGTCCAAGATGAGAAGTTTTACATCCGCAGGGACGTCTTCAAAAACTTAAAGAAGACAATTAGGAAGAGCTTATACCAGAACGTGGGCTCACCAGAATATGTTTTATTTTTAACCACGCATGAAGATCCAATCATTGTTGATCGAATCATGTTGGTCATCAACAAAAAACTGTTGAGGTCGCAGAAAGAAAAGAATGCATTTGGCAAGATCTTCTCATTTTTGGGCAGCACAATTGACAGGATCTTCAAAAGAAAGACCAATTAGATATTTGTTGCCCTAGACTACTGTTTCACCCTCAGCCTGGAGATATCTGATGGTTATCATCTTACATATCCACAACCTCAGAAAGAGACACTGTCTGACAGAAGCAGGATTTTGATCCCACAAACTTGAGACACTTGGCAATCCATCATCATCATCATCATCACCTTGTTTTAAATGTCCTTTCTCCATTTTACATTCTGTAAAGGAAACATATCACAGTCAAAAAGTATGACTTTTTTGGGGGGGAAATTAAAGAAAAAAATCAAATCTTTTGTAGTCTATTTTTACAGACTAAAAGTTACAGTTACTAATTCGATACTAATACTAAGTGATTTTCCAAATAAGTGTCGAATGGCCCAATGATCAATTTGCCATCTCTGAGGATGTCATGAATCCTCAGTTCAGCCAAAATGAACCAAAATCATGCAGACAACTACAGGTATATGGTAGGATTGTGTTAAATTCCACCCTTGTGTTTGGACATGTACACTAGCAACAAGAGGTAATCCAAAAAGGATCAACTGCAGGGGTCCTTGATGATTTTAAGACTTTAAACACCAAACTCTAGAACATTTAGAACATAAACTAAGCCGGTCCCCCCCACCCCCATCAATGTCTGCCTGTTGCCCCGCCCACCAAGGTAATTGAGCGCCATGTTGTGCAACCCCTCCCATACCCACTGGCTGTGATCTGCTCCACCCCTCCCCCCCACACGCAGAATCGCGAGCAGAACCACCTGTTTTCAAACGCTGATTTGGACCACCTAACGCAGTCCAATTCTAGTGAGGTAGGTCTCGTTAGAACCACAAGACTTTGAAATATAACTGTGTCAAGTTTCATAATTTTAGCTTACCCAGTCACGTAAAAACGACGAGTTAAACACAAAGCTTTCCCGTTTTCCCCACTCTGTTGTGCATTGAGTTAAGAGGAGCTTTGAACATGTGTTGAGCTCCTTTTTACACAGTTTTTAACTTTGTTACCTTTGATCCTGATTATGGTAGCTTTTATTTGCTTTGATCTGAACAGTGTAATATTTAGTGTTATGCTTAAATGCATATAAAACTGAAGAGACAAGGTTTAAGCTCATAGGTTATTGTTTAACAGTCCCACAAGATTAGCTAAAGACAAGAACAATTATGTTGTCACTACAACAGACAAGTGACTTTGTTCTAAACATTGTTCACCCAATGATGCGGTCCTTCCTTGAAAAGACGACTGCAGAACAATGGAGATCATTCCTGTCAGGTTCAGCAGATGATGCCACTAAAGTTTTAGTCGCAGAGTTGATTTTGGAAATTATCGCGGCTCTTTCCAACTCTGTTGTGGCATCAATGAAATCGGGGAGACCAAAGACTGAGGAGCATCTTCTGTTTGAGCTGGAAGTCTCTCTTCCTCAAACATTTTCAGAAGCTTTGGGAATTCCTGATGAGGTGGACAACATCAGTTTAAAGTCCCTGACAGGTGTAATTCACGAGGAGGTCAAATACAACCTCATCAGTGGTGGAAAAGCTGGAATCACCAAACGTTTGACACCTGTTGGCAGACTGAATGCCATGACTGATCAACTTACTCACCTTTTCCAAAAGTTCTCAGGCAAGATCAAAACTTTTATTGCTCCTCGGCCATGGAAAAGCAGAACTGTGACATCGAAAGGAACCAAAAAATCATCATCTTCACAGGCGATCAGTAAAATCAACGATGAGTTGAGTGACATCATGCATCCTCTTCTTGAAGATATTCCCAACTCCGAGGAGCTGCTAAAGGAAGTCTCTCGGGAAATTCAGAAGGCGGCAGATAAAACAGTTTGCAGTATCTGTGGAATAAGGTCGAGAAAATCATCTGCCTTTAAAACCATAAGAAAGAAAATGCAATCAGTTTTGAGCAAATATTTCGCCAAGGTTTGCCTAATGAGGACGCTGACCCACCTGAAGAAAAAACATTCACAGGAGACTACAGCTCTCAGCGATTCAGTAGAGTCGATACTAAATAGTCTCACATCTCAGTTTCTGGATAATAGGGACCAGAATATTGAAAGTGAGGAGTCCTTCCTCCTCATGTTCAAGGATTTGCACGAGGATGATGTGTTGGTTTTCAGCCAAGAACTGAGCGATCTGATTTACCGCCACGTAGTACCAGAACCTCTACCTCGCTCAATTTTAAGATCGTCATTTGAGCAGAGCTCATTTGCATTTCCGTCACAAAGTAAATTCTATGCAGACGTATGGAGCAAAACATGGATCTTTATGGTCTTAATGAACTGGTTTCTGACGACCCAGATTAACTCACTCACTGACCGGTTGACGTTACCATTGATGGGCAAAAGTGCATCCAAAATGATTGCGTTTTCAAGACCAAGCACCACTGAGATTGAGGATGCACTCAGTGAACAAGATCCAGAGAAGAAGAAAAAATATGTAAAATTTCTGATTGAAAAGGTGGTTTTCACCGTATGCTCTGATGCAAACATGGTACCAGAGACAAGACATGAGATCATCAATAATCTGACTGAAACTGTGTGGAACAATGTCCAAGATGAGAAGTTTTACATCCGCAGGGACGTCTTCAAAAACTTAAAGAAGACAATTAGGAAGAGCTTATACCAGAACGTGGGCTCACCAGAATATGTTTTATTTTTAACCACGCATGAAGATCCAATCATTGTTGATCGAATCATGTTGGTCATCAACAAAAAACTGTTGAGGTCGCAGAAAGAAAAGAATGCATTTGGCAAGATCTTCTCATTTTTGGGCAGCACAATTGACAGGATCTTCAAAAGAAAGACCAATTAGATATTTGTTGCCCCAGACTACTCTTTCACCCTCAGCCTGGAGATATCTGATGGTTATCATCTTACATATCCACAACCTCAGAAAGAGACACTGTCTGACAGAAGCAGGATTTTGATCCCACAAACTTGAGACACTTGGCAATCCATCATCATCATCATCACCTTGTTTTAAATGTCCTTTCTCCATTTTACATTCTGTAAAGGAAACATATCACAGTCAAAAAGTATGACTTTTTTGGGGGGGAAATTAAAGAAAAAAATCAAATCTTTTGTAGTCTATTTTTACAGACTAAAAGTTACAGTTACTAATTCGATACTAATACTAAGTGATTTTCCAAATAAGTGTCGAATGGCCCAATGATCAATTTGCCATCTCTGAGGATGTCATGAATCCTCAGTTCAGCCAAAATGAACCAAAATCATGCAGACAACTACAGGTATATGGTAGGATTGTGTTAAATTCCACCCTTGTGTTTGGACATGTACACTAGCAACAAGAGGTAATCCAAAAAGGATCAACTGCAGGGGTCCTTGATGATTTTAAGACTTTAAATACCAAACTCTAGAACATTTAGAACATAAACTTTAAAATTGTTGCTTAACACAATTATACTTAAGCTTTTAATACAGGTTTAGCCTAGACATCCTAGACCTACCTCGAGCACCTTTTTTTATTCAATACCAATTGTTTTAATCAGGTAGGCTTTGATCTTAATCATAGTGTCTTTTTTTAGCTTTGATCTGAACAGGATAAAACTGCCTTTTATGCTTAATACTTGCGTTATAATTAAATACTTGCTTTATAATTAAATACTTGCTTTGTAATTAAAGAGACAATATATGACCTAGCAAGGTTATTTGTTAACATTATTTTTTTTAAAACACAAGGTTAAGTGGTTATTAAATTAGAACAGAACAAATGTCGAGAATGTTGTCAGTACAGCAGCCAAGCAATTTTGTTTTCAACATTATTCACCCGCTCATTCAGTCTTTCCTTGAAAAGACGACCGCAGAACAATGGAAGTCATTCCTGCCTAGTTCACCAGATGATTCCACTAAAGTGTTAGTTGCAGAGTTGATTTTAGAAATTATTGCAGGTCTTTCAAATTTCTTTTTCATAGCAATGAAATCACCATCAACTAAGTCTGAGGAGCATCTTCTGTCAGAGCTGGAAGTCTCTCTTCCTCAAACATTTTCGGAAGCTTTGGGAATTCCCGACGAAGTGGACAATCTTACATTGAAGACGCTGACAAACATAATTCACGAGGAGGTCACATACAACCTTAGGAGTGGTGGAAAAGCTGGAATCACCAAACGTTTTACACCTGTTGCCAGAGTGAAGGCCATGACTGATCAACTTACTCACCTTTTCCACAAGTTCTCAGACAAGATCAAGATGTTTTTTGCTCCCCACCTATGTAAAAGTAAAGGACCTGCAAGTGCTCCCAAATATTTTGCATCTAAAGTGTCCATAACATCACCAACTTCAGAGGTGATCAAGCATGAAATCAACAATGAGTTGAGTGCCATCATCAATCCACTTCTTCTAGATATTCCCAACTCTGCGGAGCTGCAAGAGGAACTTTCTAGGGAAATTCAGGAGGTGGCAGATGAAGTAGTTTGCACCTTCTATGCGATGAGGTCGAAAAAATCCACTGCAGTTAAAGCTTTAAAAGATAGAATGAAATCATTTGTGACCAAATGTTTTGCCAAAGTTTGCCTAATGAGGATACTGTCGCACCTAAAGAAAAAATATTCACAGGACACTGTAGCTATCAGTGAGTCAGCGGAGGAAATCCTAATGGTTCTTACATCTCAGTTTGTGGATCATATAAAGGATACTGAACGTGAGGATTCCTTCCTTCTCATGTTCACAAATTTGCGCGCTGATAAGGTCTTGGATTTCAGCCAAGAACTGAACCATCTAATTTACCACCACGCATTACCAGAACCTCTACTTCGCTCAGGAGACTCATCTGAACAGTCACAAAGTAAAGTGCACGCAGACGTATGGAGCAAAACATGGATCTTTATGGTCTTAATGAACTGGTTTCTGACTACCCAGATGAACTCAATGACTGACTGGTTGACATTACCATTGATGGGCAAATCTCTATTCAGAAAGAATGAATACTCAAAAACAGGCATCAGTGCTCTTGACAAAGTGTTCCAAGAAGAACAGCGATCAAAGAAGAACAAAAAGTACGTAAAATTTGTTTTTGAAAAGGTAGTTTACACTGTATGCTCAGATGCAAACATGGTGCTGGAGACAAGAGATGAGATCATCACTAACCTGACCGAAACCATATGGAACAATGTTCAAGATGAGCAGTTTTACATCCACGCTGAAGTCTTCAAAAACATAGAGAAGAAAATTAGGAAGAGCTTGTATAAGAATATGAGCTCTCCAGAAAATGTTTTGTTTTTAATATCACATGAAGATCCAGACATTGTTGATCGAATCAAGTTGGTCATCGTCAAAAACCTGTTATGGCCACCAAAAGGTAAAAATACGCTTGGCATCTTTTCATCTTTCAGCAGCGCAATCAGCAAGATCTTCAAAAGAAAGGCCAATTAATTATTTGTTGCACTGGAGCACCGGCAAACCCTCAGCCTGGAGATATCTGTGTTGGTTCGCCTCTTACATGTCATCCACAACCTCAGAAAGACACCATCTGACAGAATCAGCATTTTAATCCATTAAACTATTTGCAACACTTGGCAATCAACACCACCAATCTTCACCTGGATTTTTTTTTTTTTTTTATTCTATGGTATTCAAATAAACCATTGTGTAAAGGAAATGGTTTTCACTGTTTTTTCTTCATGGGAATGTTTGAAACACACAAGTGCTATAATTGTAAATTTCCTCCTGAAAAGTCTCATGTTTGCCCTCAGAACTCTGAACTTTGAACCTCTGTGGGACAGGTTTTTTTCAACAGTGGGCTTCTTTTTTGATTGGCCGAGTGAGTTCCGAACAGAGGCAGAGGAGTTCAGGCTTCACTGATTAAAGTGAATGTAAAGCCTGATGATTGTTGCATTGCGTTGTTACCTAAAGACATGACAGTTTTCTCAATCACTTGAACTGTTGTAGAACTTTCAACATGTGAACTGTTTTCTATACAAATGCGCAGCATTTACGTGGCAGTCGAAACTCGTGATGTCGCCAAGGGCTCCTACCCCTCAGTAGGTAGGACCCCTCACTATTGAGAGAAGCTAAGTGAGAGGAACAGTTCCTGTAAAGTTCCAGCCCCCAGTATCAGGAACTCCTGCAGTGAAAATGCTCCTCGTGAGAACAAAAAAACCATTCACCATTGGTATTTTATTCACAAGGCCATTTGCATGGCAACTTCCTTGAAAAGACTGAATCACACAAAATATCATAAAATGCAGCCTCGACTGCTGACGGAAGGGACAAACTGTGGATAAATAGAACCTGGATGTCCACAAAGTAGCGCTGACACCTTGCATAGACACCAAGGAAGCATCCCGGTACAGGTGAGAGGGTCAAGAAGTTACCACCAAGATTAAACACTATTACCAGCTCTGCAGGTCTATCAGCAGCTCTCAAGTTCAAGAATCATGTGACATCTGAGGATCTTGGTTGGTCACAAGTCAGCAACTTTACAGAAGCTTTGGGCATCCCAGATAATGATGACGATGCAAAATCCAAGAGTATGACCAGTCAGAGACGGCTAAAGAGGCTCCAATTAACCCATACGTGACCCCACATTTCCAGATGTAATTCCACAGTTGAGATTAATAAAATGCACCAACTTCAGAGCAACTCCAATGAAAGCTGATGGAAGTCTGAAGCAGCAAAGATTTTATTCTTACTGAAGAAATTATGTGGAGCTTCAGACCACCTACAATCAGAAAAACTGACCTTTCTCTTGAAAAGCAACCAAACACTTGTGTGCAACATCTCTGAGATATAAAGGTCATCCACTGGAGAGGTTCCTTTACATTCACAACCTTATCGGCACCTTTCCTGACATTTCCTTGGCGTGATTATATTTGCAGTTTTGAAAGTCAAAGTCAATTTTTAAAGCCAAGAACACCAGAAAGGATCCTGAAGCCTCCAGCAGGGACGGACATTTCCCTTTGAATCCACAGATTTTTTTGCTAAACTCCATGAAGAATCGAGCTCCTCGTTCCCTGGTGAAGTCCAGTGAGGGAGAATCAGGTCAAAAGGAAGAGAAGATTTTCCCGCCATGGAGAAAGAAAATTCCACCTCTGGAGAAGGAACTTTTGAAGTGTGCTTTCAATAAGCGAGATGTGTATTTCATTCTTTCTGAGCTTTAACTGGATGATTTTTAACAGATGATTTTTAACAAATGCACTTTCGATATGGAATGTAATTTATACTATTGTACTCGGCATCTTATAAACAAGCACTTCAAACCATATAGTTGCCCTGACAAACCTGTGGACACACACACACACAGTACAGTTTAAAGTCTACGGATAGACTTCGGGATGGACGAGCACCTCTGGCAGGAATCGGTATCATGCCGATCTGGCCCTAATTGGCCTAAAGGTGTTCAAAGCCCGAATACTCAAAACGAAGTGAATGTGAGCCATGATTGTAGCATTTCTAGGTGCGTTTATAACTTTGCTAATGTCATATAGGAATGTTGCACATGCTCGCTTTAGCTAAATTTAGATTTGTGCACAAAACGTCTCTATTAATATGATCGTGTTTCCTTTTTTTAGAACTAAAGAACGTATCACAGAGTTCTGTTGTGTTCCACAGGAGCGTGAGGCCATTAACCCAGTTTGTAATACGATTATTAAACCACTAACGGCTCGGTTGCACTCTAATCCGTGCTGTAGTTTTGATGTTCTCAACAGACAGACACCAAAATAGTTGGAACACTCTGCTTCTACTGGCATCACTGTGAGGGGACATTAAATGCTGAGCAGCCGTGCACGAGACCAGGTTTGTGTTTGTTTCCTTTGAATTTGGTTGCTAAAGTACCCAGAGAGCGCCACCATCAGGTCCCCAGTGTTGGAGATTAATATGATAATGATATGGTAATTTTGTACTGATCATAATTTCTCTTCCGTTTGGAAGAATATTCAGTGCTTGGAACCCTCCGGGTGCCCTCCGAGGGTATCCTCATTCTATAACTGAAATATACATTTAGCATCAAGGAGAAACGTGTGCAGTCTTTCAAGAGGAAGCTGCAGCGTTGGTCCATCGTACTGGAGACCATTTTATGATTACTAACAGGAGCCATATTGCTGTCATTCTAACATTTGATTGTTTGGTTTCCTGGTGTTCTCCTGCTCCTGCTGACATAACATGACCATTCTGATGTGACCTGTTTTTCTTCTCTTTAGAACCAGCAGAGATTTTGCTGTGACCCACTTTCCTTGTGGTCAGAGAAGACTTCCGAGAACTGAAGAAAAGGAACCACTGTTTGGTTTTTTTAGTGATTGTAAGTGCTTTGAATTATTCTGATCTTTCTTTCAGCTGAGGACTGCCAAACGAGCAGGTGAGAGAGCTTTTAAACTTAGATTTTGTTGCGTCGTCAAAGTGTTTACAGCAATTTATCAGATCAAATTGATCGAGCGAGGTCAGAAATGTAGCAACGCAGATCATCAGCCGTCGAGGTCCGTGCAGCGAAATAAAAGTGCCTAACGTTGACTGAAGTTGCCCGAGAGTTTCTTGTATCTTTCGTCTCATTTATATTTGACCTCACAAGTGTGGATCCAGTTGCTGCCAGGATCAGCAGATGTCTCTAGATGACTTCAAATCTCATTGACTCTAAACTGTTCTCATCCTCTTCTGTTTATCTCAGTGCTTGATGTGTGTTTTCTACAGACTGTTTTGGCTTCAAGGAGCAGTTCTAGACACATTGTGCTACAGAAGCTACACAGTCAATGAGGATTAGCGTACTTTATGGGGAAAGTTCCCCCCCGGGATGCCATTACTTTAAACCCTCCTGCAATACATCAATTTCTAATTAACATTTGCATACTGGATGGTCGAGGGGTGCCTGAGAGGAGGGTGTGTGAGTGTGAGGGTGCATGTCTGTCTGTCTGCCTGTCTGTCTGTGTATGTGTGTGTAAGTGGTGTTGAGAACGCTCACACACATATATTAATGCTAATTAATTGAAATAAAATGTGCCTGGAGCTTAAGATGGGGCGGACCAACGGAATGCTTTCACACTCGGGGGTTGGGGGGGCTGTTGTCAGGAACAACCAGTGCATCTAAAACCATCATCACTCTGGAGACCTGAAGAGTGTGTGTGTGTGTGTTGTGTTTCTCTCAGTTCTTCGTTTCATCTAACAGCAGTTTTCAGAGTTGGGCTCGCTGCTGCCTCTTCAGGCAACGTGTGGTATTACAGAAACCTTTCCGTGCTACTTTCAGTGGCTCTAATCACAGCAGATCATGCTAATTCCTAACATATATACATGTATATTGCAGCTTCTGTTGCACCTAACTCGCAGCACAGTGACTCCGCGCCTCCGTCGACAGGTCATCATCATTTAGAAGATGCAGGAGCTGAGCGATTGTGCATCAATCCACACGTTTCCATTAAAATTCAATCAGCAGCTGATAAACAGACTCGGTCATAATCCCTCCCCCGAGTTTTAACAATAGAGAACCGGTGCGGGTGGGATCATTTAACCGATGTTATCTTCAAATAAACTGGGAGGATTTGATGTACAGCATCAGTAGATTAATGTTGGTGCACTCGTGTGTGTGTGTGTGTGTGTGCGTGTGTGAATCCTGCATCCTCCTCTAAGCAGACGAGTGTGGTGACTTTGCTGCGAGCTGAAACTCTGCTCAAACACACGTGCAGAATCTTTCTCGGCGGTGTTGTTGCCTCATCCGAGTACAAATTAGACTTTACAGCGATAAACTTCTACTTTGTATGCTGATGCTCTCGTGCCAGAAATCCATAAACAACGAGCTGAAGTGGAGGAAAACTCTGTTGATGGTTGGCAGCAGCCTGAGGGATGCTGGGAAAATTGGGGAGAAGGGCCTCAGTGCTGAAAACAGATGGAAGTGTTCACTATTTAGAGGCATATAAGGGGAATATTCCAGCACCTCTGAGGGTAATTAATTGGGTTTTATCAACCACAGAGGCTACCGGGGGGCAAAAACAAAGCCAACCTTTGCAGCAGCAGCAAACGTAGCAAACATAGCACGTTCAGGTTGGCCGTCACCTGGGAAAGGTGATGCCGAGATTTGCTCATTCCTGCGACTGTACGGAGGAGAGTCACCAACGGTCCGACCTCCGTCCCACCCATGACGGCGTTCCCCTGATTTTACCGCCTCCACATAACGAAGGTGATGCCGATTCGGCGATGGGTCCCACCTCCCTTTGTGGAGGCAGAGTTAAACGCTCCGTCATCCAGAGGTGCATCCAGTCGTCTTGGCTATCTCCAAGGAAACAAGTCCCTCTCGCAGTGGATTTTTTTCTGGAGACGTCTGTCATTAATCCTCGCTCCAGCCTCGTGTGATGAGGCTGCCGCACTCCTTTGAAAGTAATTAACTCGAATGATCGCTTTTGAACCTCGCTGCACCGAGTGCTCTGATCGAGAGAAATTACATCAGGCTATTGCCAGTATTTAATGGCCCCACGAGTGTCAATTAATGTGGAGGAGCCTTTCATCGTGATTTCTTTTCATGTCCAGTGGTGCGGGTTTTTATTAAAAAGCACTTATCCCAATACTGCGCTGTGAAATAGCTACGAAAACCAGCATGCTGTTATTAGCTTGAGGGTATTGGACCTTCATGCCTCTGTCTTCAGAGCCAACTGGTCTCGACCCCACCTCCTCCGGGCTAGCGTTTTCAAAAACAATGGCTCTATTCCATTAAGACCACTTAAGGTACTTTCTGTGATGGATGGAGGGGATTGTAGTTCTGCCCCTTCTTTACTCTCCTCACCCGTCAGTAGTTTTTGTAATTTAAAAGTGGCTCCTGTGGTTCAGTTTGGTCCCTTTAGAACTGTGTCAGCATTATTTTAGAGATGTCGCCCAGAGCAACCAGCCGTTTTAACCGGTTAAGGGAGAAAGTGTTGATTAGTGTCAGAACATGAACCTGATAGTTCAGGAGAGAAGGTTCACATAAACTTGGCGAACCCCTGAGCACATAGAGAAGGTGCTATAAATGCAGCACCGGCTCTTTTTATGGCTCCTTGCATAGTTGAAATATTTAGAACCATAAATCGATTTGCTTGAACACAAACAGTATCAGAGATTTCAACCACCTTCCAGTTTTTCGGGGGTGACAATTGTTTGGAGGATAATTGTTAAATATTCACCAAACCAGCCAAACGGAGTGTGTCAGGTCTGCAAATCTTACGTAATTGATGCATTGCTAACGATTTAGTGATTAATCGCCTGGCACTCGAATCACATTAACATGGTTAATCCCCCCCCCCCCCCCTTTTGGGGAGGGGGCTGGGATGAACAAGGACCTTGTGATGTTCTGTGACAAGTTCAAGGCCGACGAGCATCATTGGTCCTTCATTCGTTTAAAAAACATCTAATTAGAGAAGAAAAGCTCGGTGCTGCGTGTTAATTAGGTTTGTCCAGGCATGTGGAGATTAGCACGAGAGGGGGAGGGGTCAGCGAGCACACTGGCTCTCATTGGCTAAAGGCTTCCTGAGTCTAACGATTGAACAACGCCGGCGAAAGGCCGTTTGGGGTTTTTCTATAGGTGGTCAGGGTTGGTCCAGCCAAGGGTAGAAAAGCCGCTAACGCGATGCCCTGCTGGTTCTAATTACCTTCTCCTTTAAATGAGGGCCAGCAGCTTCCTCATCTACATGGACGCTACACAAAAGCAGAAATTAGCCGGGAGAAGTTCTGTGGTCGGGTCAGGAGAGCTGATGGATGAAATGTGCTGATACGAGCAGCAGCGGTGTATGATGCCATTATCCCCTCCTGTGTGTCTAGAAGACAGATGGTCCTGGGGGAACGCTGAAGCCACCCCCCCATCCACAGCGGGTATCTGTAGATCTGCAGCTAATATTAGCTACAGATGAGGACGCCTGCCGAGCGAGGACATTTGGCGTCAAACAGAGATATAGGGGAACCTTCAGCCCTCGCACGCTGTGTGTAACCTGGAGGAATGAGAGGAACGAGGCCTTCGTGCCGCCATGCTTCCACTTCCTGCCTTGAAAAATGTCTCTGCAGGACTGGACGGCTGGCGTCGCTCCGTCTAATTCCTCTTGCGTTTGCACTTTCCTGAGGTTTCTGAGGCGACCTCACCTGTGCACGTGGGTGGAGCTGTTAAGAGATCTGCCAGTCCCGATGAGGAAAATGACACGTCTCATTAGTCACATTCTGCTCGCGACTACAGATCAAAGGAGAATGTAGCTGCTTTGATCTGCACTTATGCCGAATTTTAAACCGGGAAAATGCGAGTTTGTTACATCTGCGACGCTGATATTGACATTCTGGGTTGTGAAATGATGGATAAATGGAGAAGCGTCCCTAAAAGCTGCTTTTCCTGACGACAGTGTTCATTTCGGTGCGTAAGAGATTTTGTTTTTGTGCGCTTCATTAGAATCTGTGTTTAAACACTGGTATTTCCTGACACTTCCATGTTGGAGGGTGTCTCCTGGATACTTGCCTCTGCATGCTCTTATTCATAATTTCAGCGGTATGAAAATTACACGTTCCTCCAGAACCTCCTCGAACTAAATGTGTTCTCAGCTGGATCAAACCGTTGGTGATCATAGACGTTGCAGATCTCAGCCTTTCTATCAGAGAAGTTCGGGGTCTTTTTGTTTCTTCCTGTGTTTCACATGTCTGATGTCAAGTGACGCTCTAATAATCACGTAGATGAAATGAATAGTTAAAATGCACAAAATGGCCGACATCCTCTGGAGTTAAATGACACCAATAACTTTGGTTTATACATAAACGCAAACACACGTGTGAAGAAAGAAGAAAAAACTGATAAAATGATAATTAAACTAAAAAATGATCATGAAACTACAGAACCGCAGCTCATCTCAAATTAGCCTAACAGCTCAGGTTTAACAGGAACCTGTAGAACTGGACTAAAGTGAAGTACTACACATTTAAAACGAACAAACATTGTTAATGATTTATGAATTCGACGGGTTAGAAGTAGATTCAGGCCTTCGGACCAGGACTTGACCAAGACCTGAGTCCACTTTTTGCACATTAGCATAATGATCCAGATACAACAGTTGGCCTGATTATTTCCCCACATAGATGCATGAGCACACGCGCACGCGCACACGTGCGCGCACACACCGGCTGCTCTCCGGCTGCTATCATCTGCTGGCGCGGACACACACCAGTCTGTGCCCTCTGGGGGGTTCTGGCAGGTTTCCTGGCAGCCCCTCAGCTCTCCACCAGACACACTGGGTTGTGTGTGTGAAGCCCCGCCTCCCCGTCACCTCGAGGACTTCTCTATCAAGTGTCTGTCGCTGCCCGCCCGTCCCTGCAGATGTCCAAGGCAGAAGCGGCGAGTGGCGTGGTGGGTGGGCGGGATTAGGCGCCGTGTAACAGGATTACAAGCGAAAATGCTGAGCTGTTGTTGGTGTGAAATCCACAGTTGTCCGCTCAGATTACCAGGAGGGATTAAAGGAGTCGCTCCCGTTCCCGAGTGTGGGAATCAGCAACATCTGAGTTGCGTTCTGAATGTTGTGATACGTTGTGGAAACTTGGCTCTTGTTGCCCGACTTTTCCACAAACTGTTGCTCAGCTGGGAAGAAAAGCAGCAACTTCCCCCCATTCGAACCAGTTCAAATGTGATCTCGCACCCTTACTGGAAATCTGATTGGTTACACCTGGGCCACGCCCACACGGGAAGGGCAGTGGGTGGAGTCAGTGTGGTGTGGGTGGGGCCATGATCGCTGCTCCTGTCTCCTTGTTTTTAAATGTTCTGGTTCTCTTTGAAGAGTCTTGGTAACGTTCCAAAATCTGCATCCTCTCATGGAACCTTGTTCAGAATCACACAGTCACCGTTCGTGTCTCCTCCCATTGTGCCTGGTTATCTCCGTAATCGAAAGCTTTTCTTTCCCAGACTGGCCATATTACATTTATAGTCCTCATAATTACATTTATAGTCCTCATAATTATCCTGACCCCACCCCCACCCTCAAGGGACATCGGTTAAATCTCAGAGGGGTTATCTTTAATTTTATCAAATGAGATTTTAATTCTGCCGGCTAATGAAAACCGGTGAAATCTTCATTTCGGTTTCAGTCGTAGATCATGATATCGCGGACACAAACACGTGTCCGACTCCATACGAGAGCGAGATTCCATCCGCCCCGCTTGCTAAGGCCGGCGTTTGGATCCGAAGCCTTTTGTTGAGAGGCGTGATGGACAGATCTTTGAGCTTCCAGGTCACGCGGCTGGCACTTGAACCAGGCCTCCGGCCTTTGAAGGGGTTGGGTTTTTTTCGCCGTGATCAACCACGGCTGTGATTTGTGCGTCGGTGCAGCAAAGTCACACTTTATTAATCCTGCGGGTTGATGCCGGGTTCCAGCCCTGACCGGGGCGAGTGGAATCAAACGCTGAATAGACTCCCCTCGCTCACGGAGGGTGGAAGTGAATTCTAATCCGCCTGCAGCGCCGCTCAGCTTACTAATAAACCCCTCGGAGTGCCGGCGATTACTCCAGCGGTAGACGAGGACCAGGTTCAGGGTCTGGAACCAGGCTGAGGTTGACCTTGAAGTCAGAGAGGCTCCGTGTGAGCTCAGCCAGAATAACAATTAAACTCTTTATAACCAGTTTCTCCTGACTGGAATCACTGATGGAATGTTAACACGCAGTTTAATTACTTTGGTTTTAGCTAACATGGAAAAAACCCGTTAACATTAGCATGCTAACATATTAATGTAGGTCTCTTGTAATTAGATGTACAAAGCAACTCTTTATTCTTTTACTCCTTGAACCCCTGTGACCTTGGTTTTTGTGATACGAATCCACCTCCGCATTGTTGTCTTGCAGGGAAAACCAGGAATTAGATGACACACTCGGATCTGCATTATAAGAGCGTCAACGTTCCTCAGGCAGAATTCCAGACTACATTTTCGTGGAGCAGCGTGTCGTTCAGACGTCGTTCGGATAAAACATTTCACCTCCCGCAAAGATAAGTGCAGAAAATTTCCCTCCTTCGCTTTTCCAGAGAAAAGCGACATCATTCGGAAGAGTGACGCGTCCATTAATGCCGTTATAACGGCGGGGATCCGGCTGCAAGTGTGTGTGTGTGTGTGTGTGTGTGTGTGTGTGTGTGTGTGTGTGTGTGTGTGAGGTGAGAGAGAGAGAGAGAGCAGACCACATTTGTGTGTTTTACTTTGACTCAAACGAGATGAACACGTGCGAATGTTTGCTGCTGCGGGTCTTTATGTTGTTATATTGGTGTCACAACACTTCACTGGGAAACACGTCTGAGCGGATTCCTGCATCCATCACTGTCACAAACGGACGCGTCTCTCCTCCGACAAACACCCTCGCGTCTGATAAGCAGCCGTCATTTACGGCTGATTCTGTTTTTAAAACAAACAAAAGTTGCTTTTTTTTCTCGGCTGCGACGCCAGATTTAGCTGCTGGAACAGCACAGGAGTCGCCAGCAGGGCGGCGAGATGGAGCTCCTGTCAGGCGCTGTAGCGCCCTTGAAACGCACGCGTCCTTGAAGCTACAGATAAAAAATGGAATTTGAGTTTGATGTTCCACCAGACGAGCGACTGAAGCGACGTTTACGCACATTAACGGGACTTTGGAACCCGTAACCTCGGGAGGAAACCAGCCTCTGCTGGATCCAGCCATCAACCGACGCGAACCCAGAGGATAGAGCTAATAAATTAGCGTAACGGCCTAATCGTGTTAACGATACACGCAGACATCTGGTAAACACTTCAGCTGGAACCGTGCAAGCGAACTCTGGCCAATTACGGGTTGACTGATGGGAAGGGGGGGGGGGGTAAAAATAACAATGGGTCTACAACAGTCGACACACACGTCTGTAAACCGTGTGTGTGTGTGTGGTGACGTGTTCGAGTCTCACCGCTTTTCATCCGTGTGTGACGAATGAAACCACGGAGCTCACCTGTTGACAGGCACGGCTGGAGATCCAGGAATGATATGTATCTGGGTTGCCGCGGCAACCGCCGCTCCCATCGAGGCCGGGGGTCGGATCCGCTTTTCCAGAGGAACAACGGGCGGCACGGCGGGAAGGTGACAGGGATTACAGCTCCAGCCAGCGGTAAATAACACCAGCGTGCCGCTCCCCTCGGCGCAGAAACACTTCTGAGCGGTTGCCGTGGCAACTAGGAGCAGCGAGAGGCCCCCATTTGGCGTTGGACTCCCTGAGACTTGTGCGCGCTCGTGTCGGGAGCCGGCGGAACTCCTCAGCTCATGTATGAAATATGAGGGTCGGAGGTCAGAGGCTGCAGCGGGATGGAAGGCTGGTTTTGGAAACCGTCGCCGTAGCTGGAAAACTGGAGCTGCGCTCCGAAATTCCCGTTTGTTCGGTGTCACGTTTGAGTTTACGAGATCTGAAGCCCAGAGACGCCGCTAGCCTCTGCTGCTTGGAGCAGCGCTAGCAAAGATTAACTGAAAAGACTCATTTGAGTCAATATGTCGCCGTGGAGACGGGAGCGTCCACCAGCGTTTCCTCTCGACACTCAATAATTAATTTACTTTACGAATAAACGAGCGGAGGAAGTAGCTCGGCGGTTGACCTTCTAAATGTTTTATTGTCAACACGGAACAGAGAAGAAAGCTTTATTTTCTGCCGTTTCCCGACGTTTCAATAAAAACAAGTGCTGATGACAGGCTGACAACAGACGCGGCGCCACATTAATAACGCCGCTCTCCTCCTTTTTCCCTCTCACTCGTTCTCGCAGCATCAATATCGTTGCGTCTCTCTCTGGGCGTCTTTCTCCGTCATGTGGAGCGACAATAAATCGATAGTGAATCATGGAGGAAGACATCTGTGGGAAAGTGAGGAAATATGAGACCTGGAGGTGAAAGAGGAGAGAAGGTGGTCTGCTGGAACATCCAATCATGTCTGGCCCGGCAGGAGTGTGTGTGTGTGTGTGTGTGTGTGTGTGTGTGTGTGTGTGTGTGCGTGCGTGTGTGTGTGTGTGTGTGATATTAAACCATAAACTGTCTAAATAAGAGATGAGATCACCGCTCTGAGCGTGCATGTGTATCAGTGTGAGGTCACGCTGTCAAACTCCAGGTTTCTATACATTTTTTTTGCCACGCTGTAAAAAAAAAGCTCATTTTTTTACAGTGTGGTAACAAACGATAGGACGCGTGCTGGTTTGTTGGTTGCTGAGCTGCGTTCTACCACTTTAACGTTAAATTTTCTATTTTAACGACGTTCTAATATTGTGCTGATGTTGTTTTGTACTCTGACAGTAGATTTGACCGAGATTAAAAGCTGGTTTACTTTTATTCTTTTAATCTGAGGCTGCCTAAAGCGTCATGAAAGAGAACGTTAAAGTGGGGATGAAAGGACGGACACGCTAACGTGAGCGTCCGACGTTTCGGGTCTCTGACGGTAAAAGGGGAGAGGTCCTCATTCATAATGCATCATGGCGGCGAGTGCGTATAAAACATTCCCAGACACCATCAAATCCCAGACTCTTAACTGTCTGGCATCGCCCCCCCCCCCCTCCCCCTCCCCCCCCCCCCCCCCCCCCACACACACACACACACACGTACGTATGCACACATACACATACACACACACACACACAAACTATACCAAAGTACTTGTGTTCAAATATTGATCCGGAGGCTCCGTCCAGCCACTCTATGAAATTCACTTACAGATGAACATCAAAGGAAAAAAGAAAGATCAAAACATCGTCACAAAGGAAAGTTGGTTTTGGAGAAACACACTGAACTCGGCGAGATCGCTGATGATTTTTCAGGCGTTTCCATAGCCTCCGTTTGCTTTGATGTTTGCTTTGATCTTTCACCTTGAAAAATTCAAATGTTATAAACCTGAAACGCTCTTTGAACGGTGGTTCTGTGACCGGTCAGAGTGTGAACGGATTCTGAAACGAGAGTTTGTTGACAATAAATAAGAGCGCAAATAAATCTGCATCCGCGCGAATATGAAGCCGACGATTTCAGACTCTGGTGATCAAAGTTTCATCAACTGCTGCGTCGCTCCTCTGATCTTTTCAAAAACCATCCTGCCACCAGTCTGGTCAGTGACCTTTGACCTAGACGTCAAAGGCTTTGTTCTAATATCGTTTTTTAGATTCTAGTTTGTCATATTTGCTAATAGGAAGTGCTAATAGCCGCTAACAGAATATGAGTTCCTTAAAGTCTTGAGTTACGACATATTTTGGGAATCTGCCAATCTTGTCTCAGTTTTTAGAGTATTTTAAGTTTTGTCCATGAACTTACTTATTTGTAAAGTAAAATATGGAGTTAATTCCTTAAAGAGCTTCTGTAGCCAGACGATCGTCCCACATGGGTCATGTGACTCCCATGAATCCACTTTACTGGTGCGAGTTGATCGGAATCATCTGAGTGTTAAAGAAACAGAACTATCCCTGATTCGTAGGTTTTCCTGCAGCGTTCCGAGGCTCCGTCCTCAAATCGGTTCCTTCATGGCCCAGTAAGCTTCCACTCAGCAGAGGCCTTCCCGGCTCGGGTCTCCGCTGCTCCGTGACACCGGAGCATCACGCAGGGAATGAAAATGAGGCGGTGGGGGGGGAATGAACTGATGCTGGTGTTTATAACTGTGGCATGTAAACGGGGCTGGTCATGTGACGCAGCGGAACGTTTGCTGAGGCTGATGGGACGGTTTTCCCGCTACATCACAGGATCCAGCGGCTACAGTTAGCGTGGATGTTAGCCTCCGTGGCTGCGTGGATGTTAGCCTCTGTGGCTGCGTGGATGTTAGCCTCCGTGGCTGCGTGGATGTCAGCCTCCGTGGCTGCGTGGATGTTAGCCTCTGTGGCTGCGTGGATGTTAGCCTCCGTGGCTGCGTGGATGTCAGCCTCCGTGGCTGCGTGGATGTTAGCCTCCGTGGCTGCGTGGATGTTAGCCTCCGTGGCTGCGTGGATGTTAGCCTCTGTGGCTGCGTGGATGTTAGCCTCCGTGGCTGCGTGGATGTTAGCCTCCGTGGCTGCGTGGATGTTAGCCTCCGTGGCTGCGTGGATGTTAGCCTCTGTGGCTGCGCATCGGTATCGTCCCCGTCTGCGCTTCTTTGTTCTCGGCTGTGAAGCTGCAGAGTTTCTACTTGCGAGCGGATTACGACCGATCTTTTATCTCTGTTTTGTGTCCTCGCTTTGATTAAGCGCGAGGAGACAAATGAGCGTTCGCTAATTTAGCCGGAATTTCTACATTTAGCTCTGATTTTTGCAAACATGCTTTTATTAGACCAAAGAAGTCCAGATTTTCTCTGTAACCGGACTGAAACATTTTAATTGTGACGCGTTCTCTGCTGAGTTATGCTAATGCTAACGTGACCTTTAATTTAGGGGTCAAGTGAATTTGAAAACTGCTCTGAACTCTGAAATTATCATCCAGTTATCGGAGCACCGACGTCAAAAATTCCAGGGATCAAAAATTCCAGAGCAGGAATAAAAACCTCGTGGGTCACCTGTGCGCGATGTTCCCGCTCACCTTTCCTGTAATGTCGGACATTAAAGCCGCGTAACTGTAACCTCTGTCTCGCTGCAGTAATTGGCCCCTCTAATAAAGCAGCAGCTGGCGGCGGCGGTTCGCTCTCGCTCTCTTATTACCTGCTCGGGTCCTCAGGTGAACCGAGACGACCTCCGCGACCGTTACCGCTACGCTGCAGATGTGGCGTCGGTCCGTGGGGCCTGTCGGAGCACGTTGGCGGGTTTGGTGAGAAGCCAGACAGACCAAAGCTGATCAGATCAAAGCAAAAACCACATCATCAGGTCAAAGAGAAAATCGAAATCATGGTGCAGATCAAGGAATCAACGCCAGATAGAGATCAAAGCAGAAACGTCTGGATTTCAGCCCAAAATGGCTCCTTTGCTTTGTAATTAACTGATAACCAAACGAGTTTTTTCATCTGGATCCTGTTGTCATTTTGTGACTTTTCCGACGTGTTGGGATCTTTTGTGTTGGCTGCCTGTTAGCAACGACGCTCCCCAGATTATTTCCCAGATCCAGATTTCTTTGAACTAATAGACACCTGTGATGCTTTTGATCCCTTAAACGAACACAAAAGGAGTTAAACGTGTTTAATTGCAGTTCAGCCGTTAATTCGCTGCTGGTTCCGACATGAACCTGACGAGAGAAACGACGGAACATCAAATCTTTCCACATAATTCAGTAAAGGCTGAAATGAAGAGAAACACTTTTTCAGGCAGGATTCTGTTTGAGCGATTAACACACACACACACACACACACACACGCACACACACACACACACACACACACACTCGTGACGATGGCTCAGACTCTCCAACTGGGTCAATAGAGGGAATAAAGGAGGAATTCCAAACATCTGTTTGTAAAAATGATGTGGATCCCTGAGAACTTTTTCCTTCTTTGGAAACTATTTCAGGATTCGAACCTTTAAACACGTAAAAGTCAGAGTGACGAATGTTTTCCGGTTCATCTGGGTTCACCTGTGGAATTCCATCTACAGGTGAAAAACACGCGTCACAAACTTCTGCAACAAAAAGAGCTTTTCCTGGAAGCCTTCGTCCATCCGATCCGATCTATCCTGACTCCTCGTATTTGCTGTTCTTGGATGGAAACCCGGGCTGAAATCCTCCTGACAGGCAGGAAAGGTCCGACTCTCCGCTGCTGGGCCGGATCCATCGGCGTTTAATGTCACGGCTGTTTGGATTCTCAGAAAATCCTCCAAACATCCCGGATTTGTTCTGCGGCGGGAGGCTGACGTTCCAAAGACGGCGAGAAGGGTCGACGCCAGCGGCGGGAGCGGATGTACAACAAGGACTCAGCTGGAGGAGCGGCAGAGGGAGTCGGCCATGTTGGCGTCTGGAATCTGCTCGCCAAACTTCCGGAACGCCGCCGCGCTTTATCTTCCGATTCAGGCGCCGATTGTTTACGTCCGGCCACAGGCGCTCGCCACGTGACCCCCGTGTCGCCGTGTACCCACTGGTTGACAGGAGACTCGTCCCTTCCCGGCGTTGCTACGGCGTTCCGCTTCAGGTTGTCTCCATGGTGACAACGGTGATTATCCGAGTCCTCAAACGCTGCGGTTTTCGGGCCGCCTCGTCGCTTTCACTGCTCGTTCCAGGGCCTCATCATGAGCTCCTCTGGGAGCTGTAACTGTACGTGCGCACGTGTGTGTGTGCGTGTGTGTGTGTGTGTGGGGGGGGGGGGGGGGGGTGAAGAAATGAGCAGCTTGGTCCGAGTCCCAGAGTGGGAACCAGAGACGAGCCTGGAACAATTCCAGGCAGTGTGATCTTATCCAGGAGGGTCGCGACCCCGTGTTGTGCTCTAATACATTTTCACCAGCTTTGTCGGCTCTTGGCCGTGTTTCTGTGCACGTTTCTGTGCACGTTCTGTGCACGTTCCTGTGCTTGTTTGTTTTTTCATGTGTTCACGGATCGATGTCTTTGGACGGGACCCGACGAAGCCGAAACGTTCGTTCGTTATATCGTCGTTACACACGCGCGCGACCTCTCGCGTGACGCGTTCACGCGCCCACACGCGTGTTCTTAACATGTTCGTCCACACCTGCGTGTGACGGATGCGCGAGTAAGAAAGCGGCTCGTGCAACTCGACGCGCGCACAATGAACGTGGGCACACGTTAGCTAGCGCTAACGGCGCCGCGCTGCTGCAGCTGTTGCCACGTGCGTCACAATCTGGCGGCTCTAATAACTTTGCGGCGTGATTAATCGTGCGCCGCCCACGCCGAGACGCAGCAGTAATTGATTGATGGTCGCTCCGGCTGCTTTATTGGCGTGATATAAAGAACGCATTTTCACGCGCGTTGATGATAAAACGCACGTAAAGAAGCTTTTGTGCGTTCACGGCGGCTGCCTCCCCGCATGACAACTGATGAGCCTGTCACCTGTAATTACAGAGCTATGAATGTGTAATTACACGAATCCCACCCGTCTTCGTCCGTCGGCGGCCGCTGCGTTAGCGCCGCTGCGTTAGCGCCGCTGCGTTAGCGCCGCTGCTTCTCCTCCGACTTCACCTCATGTCTGAAGGTTTCAAATCCAAGATGGCCGCCGTCTGCGCGGCTGCTTGCCTCGGCTGTTTGTGAGTCACCTGTTGACATGTTGCCGTGTTAGCTGGCAGCGCTAACACCTTTCCGGGAATGCTGACGATGCTTTATTAGGTTTACGTTACGAATCCCAACTGGAATAACGTTCCAGTGCTCCTTGATTAGCTCCTGATGCTACATGAACGGGCAGAATTCCCGTTAAACCAGTTTAACTTTTATTTTAACTTTTAGCTGCTGCAGCTTTAAAGCCCCCACAACTGTCTCACTGCATCACCCTCGCCTCAATGCAAACACGCTCCACATAATTAATGATCGAAAACTAGCATTAGTGTGATTTATTACACTGTTATTGGCCTTTTATTAAATCCTGATTAATGACTGTGAATACTTGGAGGCACTTAGCATAAAAATGGAATAATAGCAAGTTGTGGAATATTCGCACACCAGCCATCAGACTTCAGGAGCATTTCTCTGCCATGGCCGCATATTTGAAAGGGATTTTCCTCATTTTCCTAATTTTCCTTCTACATAACTGGAGAACCAGAGTAGCTTTGATAATAAATAACCCGTTTTCTCATAAAATCCTTCGTCCTCTTTAATCTGATTCACAAAGTTACTGGAATTATCCCGCGTCAGCTCGAGTTCTGAACTGCTCCACTCAGCATTCACACCCATAAATCGGAACAAACGTCTCCGTTCGCGATCACTTCGCTCATTTCTGGACCAAAAGTGGCGTCACGTGACCGCGGCGGCGCGGGTCAGTGGAACAAACTCGGATGTTGATCATTAAGAAGAAGAAGCGAACACCTTTTTCTGGGTTCCTTCTTTAACAAAGATCAGATGTGAGCTCCCGCCGCCGCTCACACGCCCGCTCCTGCGTGCGCGGCGCTGTTGCTCACATGCGCCAGGAGCGCACAGAGGGCGCACCGGTGTCAGTTTGCTCCAGCTCCTCGTAGCGGTCGGTCGCTGCTGGTTGCGCGCACAAGCGTCTGGGGAGTGTCTGAATTTGGGGAGTGGAAATTCCGCTGCTGCCTTCGCGGCTCGCTTCGCGTTTTTTACTGACATTTTCCGCCGTGAAGCACCGACAGCCAGTCGGCCAGACGCAGCGGGCGCGGACGGAACTGGAGCTTGGAGATCCGGGGAGCTGCGCGCCGCTGCCTCGCTCTCGTTTCTCTCTTCTTTTGACATTTTCTGCTGGAAGTATCTGTCCTCCGCTCCGAGAGGGAGGCCAGGGCGCACGGCTGACGCTCTCGGAGAGCCGGATCCTTTTTTCTTTTTCTCACTCTTCTTCTTTTTTTCCCCCACGTTTGGATTATTTTTCCCTGCCGGGGAGGTTCTAACTTGTTCCGTTCCAGCCGCGGAGGTCCGTGCCGACGCTCGGAGGATGCCGGGGACCCCACAGCAGCCAGATCTTCTCTTCTGAGCCCATTTTGGTCCGTTTTTCCCCGTTTTGGACGTAACCGCCTCCCCGGACCTTCATCCCCGTACTGCGTGTGTGCTGTCCGTCACACAATGCGTGCGTTGTTCGGGCTGAGGATGCGTGCTGGGTCGCTATTGTTCCTCTTCAGCCAGGTCATCGCGGTTGCCTCTCTGCCACAGACCGGTAGGTGTTGATCGGTTGTCTTCATCGTCTTCAGCGCGGATTCGGGCTCATTTGTTGCGTCTCACCTGTGCGCGCACACCTGTTCGCTGCTCAAATCAGCCGAAACAGCAAAGATTCGAGCCGCGACTGTTTCCGCTGTTGATATTTGCTGGTTTTGGAGTAAACATGACACGTTAGTTCGGCATTATTTGTGAAATAATAAAATCAGCTCGGAGGAAGAGCAGCAGACTAGAAGCGCGCACACGTTAGTTTCCGACCTGTAAAATACCGTCATCGCGCACATTCTCCACCTTTGCGTGTTTGATTGGATGTGGATTTATGGCTGGCGCAGAGATGTGACACATTTTTGCTGCTGCTTTATTGATCCGCAGCTTTGAGCGGTCTCTGAACGCTGCTCAGGCGCCCTCAAAAGTCCGTTTCTGTCCCCCGACTGAGCAACTTTCTGCCTTTTGTTGCGGCAGGTAAATGCGGGGGGGAAATTGAGCTCGGCACCGCGGACTACCTGACCTCGCCGGGCTACCCGGGCGCCTACCCGCCCTCTCAGCAGTGCGTGTGGGTGATAACGGCCCCGGAGTCCGGCCAGAAGATCTTGATCAACTTCAACCCGCATTTTGATCTGGAGGACAGAGACTGCAAGTAAGATCTCTCTCTCTCTCTCTCTCTCTCTCTCTCTCTCTCTCTCTCTCTCTCTCTCTCTCTCTCTCTCTCTCTCTCTCTCTCTCTCTCTCTCTCTCTCTCTCTCTCTCTCTCCCTCCCCCCTCCCGGTATCCTGCCTGGATACAGGGTGAAATTGTGCCACCTGTCGGTCAGTGACTTGTGCGCACTGTTGCGCAGCTGGAGGCAGGAGACCCAGGATGGGGTTGACAGATTAGAGGAACGGAAGTTTGACGGGTCCGTCTGTCCTTCGGTGCCGCAGGTTTTCATACTTGTAGCTCAGTTTCACGGCAGGAGACTAAAACTGTGCTTGTTCTTTATTATTTGTGGGTCAAATTGATGCAGACCTGATTTCTGCAGACAGAAAGAGCCTCTTTGTTGCTGTGAACTTGCTGTCTGTGTTTCTGGGTCCAGAATCTTGGGGGTGAAGAATGTAGACCAAGTGATTCATTATTCTTTTAGTCTACACATCTATGTGTGTGTGTGTGTCTCAATATATGTATATACATAGATACAAACATGCATCACAAATCTTCATCATTAAACCTGTAACTGACGCCCCCCTTCACACACACACACACACAGAGCCTGTTTGACCCTGACACACACTCCTGATTGTGCACATCCACACAACAGCCCTTGTGTTGCTCTCCTCCATAAATAAGCCAGTTTTTATGTCAGTTCTCCTTTTTTTTTTTTTTTAAAGCTCCATAAACGCCTCCTGCGTAAATCACTGCGCTCTTCTCCAGATGGGACGGTCCAACTCTCCTGGATCACGTTTCACCATCTGGGGACTAATAAACGGCTGGCGTTGTGCAGGGCGGGGAGGCGTTAGTCAGGGAGGGGGTCGCCATCTTGTGCGATGACCCCAAAGCTGCGCGAGACCACGACACTGCCGTAAAAGTACTTAATGAAGCCCCGGACGGCCGAGGGCGGCGTTATCATCACGTTCTGTAGCTTCCTGGCTGAATGTGGCGGCTATCGTGCAAACGACGGCGCTTTTATGCAGGTTCGAAGGGTGAAAACTGTTAAAGTGATCTTTTTTTTCCGCCGGGGGAGCCGACAGGCGTCGTCCGCCGAGCATCAGACTCAACATGGTCAAAGGTTCCAGCAGGTCTGAGGTTCAGGGCTGCACGATTTGCGCACACACACATTTTTGAGCGCCCACAGTGCAAACACACACCTCCAGACCGCCACACGGCCGCCCTGCAGCCACCCGGAGACCTGAGCTGACTGGTTTTGGAGGAGGCGTTGGTTTTCGCTACATGGCTTCGCTTATTTGTTGTGCGAGTTTATGTTGGACGCCGGCGGGGAGCAGCTCAGCGCTCCGCGTTGGCAGGAGCGCCTGTTGTTTTTGGGAACAAGTCAAATGTTTGAAATATGCCCGTTGAGCCGGGCTGAACCGTTGGCGAGGCCGTGGTCTCACTTTAAAAAATTCCCGGGATCGTGTTTAAGTGTTTGATTCCAGAGTCGGATGTCAGCGTCTGCTGGAAAACACGGGGTCATGGTGAGGGAGCGGGATCTGAGCCGACCGGCACCAAATTCAAAAGGATCTTTGGACCAGGACAGTGAAACAGCTCCTCAGTACACGATCTGGCAAAGACCCAGTCAGAACCCTGGTAGTCAGTCGAAGAGTCACGGAAAAAGCGACTCGATGTTTCTTCTTCGTGCTTCACGAGTTCAATTTGAGTCTAAATTTCTGCGTAAAAACACCAGATTTGCTGTGAAATGGGGTCGTCGCCATCGGCCCGTTCCCAGTCTGTCACTGGGAGAGAATGGAATGAGAAGACAAATGTTCTCCGCTGGTCTGATTCATGAAGACGGAACTGAAACCATGACTCAGCATCAGAAGGTCGGATCGCTGATGCAGAGCTTGAAGAGGAACGCGAACGTGATTCATCGGCGCTTCTCAACCTTTTTACTCACTGGTGGCAACAAGAACCAGTAACACTTCTGTTCAGACCTGTGAAGATCCTCGTAGCCAATCTGGAGGGGCACCAGGACGGGTCTGATCCGTGTCCGGAATAGTGTGACCGATACGGCGAATCCCCGCAGAGTGCAGGGAAACGGAGCAGAGGCAAGAACACGCGTTGGCGGTGGGGATAATTTGGGACGTCGTTTTCGGAGTTGGCTGAACTGTTTCCTCCTACATGAAGCTCTGCTGGCACAGCTCACACACACGACGCTCAGAGACAGGAAGGCTAACGCTGCCCGTTACCGTAGTTTCTGCTGGGCAGGAGGCACAAACTGGGATAGAACTTATTTTCATACTGAGCGTACTGAAACAAGGAGAAACGGAGGGAGGGAGGGAGGGAGGGAGGGAGGGAGGGAGGGAGGGAGGGAGGAATGATGGATGGATGATGGATGGATGGTGGATGGATGGA
Source organism: Takifugu rubripes (assembly GCF_901000725.2). NCBI lineage: Eukaryota > Metazoa > Chordata > Actinopteri > Tetraodontiformes > Tetraodontidae > Takifugu > Takifugu rubripes. The sequence goes on along the minus strand of NC_042306.1, from coordinate 14,387,678 downwards.
TGGTGGATGGATGGATGGATGGTGGATGATGATGGATGGTGGATGATGGATGGATGGATGGATGGATGGATGGATGGATAGATGGATGGATGGTGGATGATGATGGATGGTGGATGATGGAGGGATGATGGATGGATGAATGGATGATGGATGGATGAATGGATGATGGATAGATGATGGAGGGATGATGGATGGTGGATGGATGGATGGATGGATGGATGGATGGATGGAGGGATGATGGATGATGGATGGATGGTGGATGGATGGATGGTGGATGGATGGATGGAGGGATGATGGATGGATGGTGGATGGATGGAGGGATGATGGATGATGGATGGAGGGAGGGATGGATGGGGGAGGGATGGATGGTGGATGGATGGTGGATGGATGGATGGATGGTGGATGGATGGATGGTGGATGATGGATGGATGGTGGATGATGGATGATGGATGGATGGATGGTGGATGGATGGATGGATGGATGGATGGATGGTGGATGGATGGAGGGATGATGGATGGATGGTGGATGGATGGAGGGATGATGGATGATGGATGGAGGGAGGGATGGATGGGGGAGGGATGGATGTGGATGGATGGTGGATGGATGGATGGATGGTGGATGGATGATGGATGGATGGATGGTGGATGGATGGATGGATGGATGGATGGATGGTGGATGGAGGGGGGAGGGATGGATGGATGGATGATGGATGATGGATGGATGGTGGATGGATGGATGGATGGTGGATGATGATGGATGGTGGATGATGGATGATGGATGGATGGGTGGATGGATGGATGGATGGATGGATGGATGGATGGAGGGAGGGAGGGAGGGAGGGGGGAGGGATGGATGGATGGATGATGATGGATGGATGGATGGATGGATGGATGGATGGATGGATGGATGGATGGATGGATGATGGAGAGATGATGGAGGGATGATGGAGGATCACAACTCTTCTTCAGCTGTAAAGCAGAACCTCGTCTGTTTCGTTCCCGTCTGTGACGCAGCACAGACCTGGGCCACCACACTCACCATGTCCTCAGCTGTCGTCACGGCAACGGCATTGTGTTCAGCCTTCAGTCTGACTTTGCTCTTTTAAAACCACCGCCCCCCCCAAATCCAGATGTTTCCGTTTTCCAGCCCTGCAGCAGCCAATCACAACAGTCGTCATAAAACCCGGCTGGTCTGTCGGCCGATGGTTTTCCAGGGTTTCCAGGATTCGCCGTTTTTTTCATGTTTCGCTGTGTCATTTGTTTATTGGTGCCTGGATCTCGTCGCTCCCACAACATTTAAGCATTTAGTTGTTTTTGTTGTCGCTCAATGTTGCCGCATTAGAGCAAAAACCCCCTTTTTCTCCCCACAGACAGGAAACGCCAAAGCCGACACGCTGTGTAGCGTTCCCAGACCGCCAGACTGACTATTCCGTGTTTGTTCTTCCCGATTTGTCCGCTTATGGCAACAACAGTGCTGAGCAAGAGTGTAGGGAATTCTGTCTGAGTAGTTGGCACCGGGACATTTGGATCCTCGGCTGAGGAAGAAACCTGGACGCAGTTGTTCCGTTTCCATGTTCGCCAGGAGAACGACGCGGCGGCGGCGGGAGCCGCTAGCTCACCGGTTTCAGGTTGTGATCTCAGCTTTGATCACAAATTAAATTAAATTAATAAACGAGTGCCTTTTTCCCTGGCTGTCAAAAACAAACGTTAGCTACCGCGTCAGCAGCGTTAGCCGCAGCGTTAGCCGCGGAGGCAGCATTAGCCGCAGCGTTAGCCGCAGCGTTAGCCGCGGAGGCAGCATTAGCCGCAGCGTTAGCCGCAGCGTTAGCCGCAGCGTTAGCCGCGGAGGCAGCTGTGCCCCTCTGATAGTTGCTCTGATTAGAGTGGTACTTGCTGAGCACCTTTGATGTTCCGGGCCTGCAGGTCGGGCCGCCGATCACCCGATTACGTGCTTGACTTCCTGAACCGCGGCCGCTCCGCCGGCTGCCTCTCGTCTGGCCGCAGCAAATATTTGTCTAAGGGGGGAAAAGGGCCAAACTTTGAATCCCGCCATTGTTTCTCTTGTGCAACTTGGGATCGTTTGGATTCGCTTCTTCTAAACAGTCGAACAAAAGCTGCGAGCGTTGCAAGAATCAGCTGCTGTCCCGGACAGGACAGAACAATCGGACCCGCCGACCCGGCCCAGCTGAATGGGACTCATCGCCGTTACGTAAACACAGGCGCCCAAATGGAAACACATGTCAGATTAAACCCTTAACGAGCAGATTAACGAGGAATCCCAGTTTTTACGCGACGCTCCAGATGCTGCAGAGGCAGAAAACACGTGACGACGAAGCTTTTCTGTTTGGACCCGCAGCCGGCGTGGGGGCAGCCCAGAAGCCCCGGAGGGCATTTAGTCACCTGCGGGGTTATTTTACCAAATCTGAGCCTCTGGAAACATTTTAGCTCGTTTTGTTTGTGGAAAACGAGCCCTGGTGGACATTTTATAGACCTTTGTTTGGCTGTAAACGTATCCTGGTGGGCACTTTATGGCACTTTATAAACTAAAAGGGCACTTTTTTAACTGTTGCCCTTCCAGCCCCACCAATGTTGCGTTTCTCTACTTTTTGTGCACGTTAGAGCTCAAATATCACACAGGCCCCCGTCGTTACTTGTGAATCAGCTCGTTTTTACGTGGTTTCGGGACTCGGAGGGTTGAGCCACAGCAGCTTTCACACCTCGGCTCTCGCAGAGTCCCGAGTTAGAAATGTGGCCCCGAATGTTACCGAGAATAGAAGCTTCGGCTGTTTTTGTCCTACAAACAACATTCACGGAGTCACGGGACGCCGAGTTGGCCCTTTTTATGGGGTTCGTTTGCTCCGCAGCTCGGCCTTTTCGTGGAAACACCAGCGAAGCCTCGATGTCACGCTGGGGGCCGGTTAGCGCTGGTGCACGGGGTCAGAGGTCAGCTGGTCTGGTCCAACAGTGTTTTGACCTTCCCAGAGGAAGACGAGCACCAAGGGAGGCTTTGTCATTTTAAATATGCACAACAGGAAACCCCCCCCCACCAACACACACACACACAGACACACACACACATCACACGACCACCACTAATGTGAGCCTAAACGACCAGCACAGACAGTTCAGTCCTTTTTTCTCTCTTAACATTTAGTGGCTGTGTCGTATCTGTCTGTGTGGAAATGCCCCAGGACAACCTCCCACTGAGACACACACACACACACACACACACACACAGGCGTCGACACAACATGAGCGACGGGTCAACCAAAGCTCGGCGCTTCCATCATGTGGCGCGCTGGTTTCTGAGGCCGTGCGTGTTTTTGTGTTTGGGTTTTCTGAAGAACACACTGATGGCTGCAGTGGCTCGGTGTTCACATCGGTGTTCACATCAGCCACCCACTCTCTGTTCTTTCATCACACTGCTGACTGAAGCAGGAAGTCCGACGGAAGCGGGTGTGGTGGCGAAATGTTGAGTAAAATCCAGACCAGAACACGCCACAGTTTTTGAGTAAATAATTTTTATATATATTAACACTCATTTATGCTCTAGACAGGCAGATACTGAACGGCCCCATTGTTGACTCCTGCTACCTAGTGTTGCAGTTCCATCAGCCATCTCAGGGGGCAGTGTTGAGACCACCATAGGAGTGCGGCAAGAGAGAACATTTTGGAGGGAACGTAATGGAATTTGTCCAAAAAAAAACTATAAACAACATCTAGGATGTTAACTTTGTCCAGAGGAAGTTGGGCGGAGCTCAGACAGGAAGTGAACTTTAGCTGTTGGGGCCACAGGAGACCTTTTGATTTCTGTCACATTCGTTATGTCAGGACGGGTTAGCGGGTATGTTTTTAGTTTCGTGTGTTTGAATGGTTAATTAATGTCACATGTTGTGTGAAACAGGAGAAACACGCGTGTATTGGTGAACCTGTCAAGGCTAACGCATGTCAGAGCGCAGTGGAAGTGACGCGGCGTTTATTGCTTCACCCCCGCTGGTGTCAGAGAGGTGCAGAGTGAGCGATGGGTGGCAAAAGGCCGTTTTCATCTCAAATCTCTCAAGTACAGGCGGGGAAACGTCCCTCCGTGTTTGTTTAAGGCTTAAGTTTCCCAGACGGATGGCGGTTGTTGCTCCTAGCATGTAGCATTTCCTTTAAAAACCCAAAGCTGCGTCACTCTGACCTTAATAAAAAAACGACTGCTCCCCCAAACATCAGCTTTAAACTCTCAAACTTTCAACTTTTTCACTTTAAACCCTACAGAGTTTGCTCCAAATCTCATTTCATCCTTCAGGGTCCCTAAACCCTCCAGGCGGTGGCGGGAAAACGGCGTTCCTTCCCCTCGTCTGTCAGATTAAGGCCTCCTAAATGAGAACGAATCCCACCTCCTCCTCATCTCCCTTTTAATTTCCCAGCAGGATTGTGGTGCCCCGGCCGAGGTGAAGGATGAGCAGATCCCACCCTGAACTCCTCGACCCACTTTATTTGGGTTTTTTTTGTTTGTGCGGCCTCTTGTGCGTTTTACCAGGAGTTTTCCTGTTTTTCGGGAGACTTTTAAATTCGGCATGAGCTCGGTGAATTATTAACTTGCTTTGAAATGATGGTTTCTTGATTTGAGTCGTGAGCTTAAATTCGGTGTGTGGATGGACGGTGATCTGGGTGTGTACAAGAAGAAAAAAGGTAATTAGTCGCTTTAATTAAAGCTTTCATTCCTAAAGAATACCGTTACTGCCATCTTGAGAGCTCAAGAGCTGAGAGTTGAAACAAGACGCTCGCCTACAGTGGCTAGTGAATAAGCCCCTCCCCTCTCTGCCTGTCTACAGTGGCTAGTGAATAAGCCCCTCCCCTCTCTGCCTGTCTGCCTACAGTGGCTAGTGAATAAACCCCTCCCCTCTCTGCCTGTCTGCCTACAGTGGCTAGTGAATAAGCCCCTCCCCTCTCTGCCTGTCTGCTTACAGTGGTGAGTGAATAAGCCCCTCCCCTCTCTGCCTGTCTGCCTACAGTGGCTAGTGAATAAACCCCTCCCCTCTCTGCCTGTCTGCCTACAGTGGCTAGTGAATAAGCCCCTCCCCTCTCTGCCTGTCTGTCTACAGTGGCTAGTGAATAAACCCCTCCCCTCTCTGCCTGTCTGCCTACAGTGGCTAGTGAATAAGCCCCTCCCCTCTCTGCCTGTCTGTCTACAGTGGCTAGTGAATAAACCCCTCCCCTCTCTGCCTGTCTGCCTACAGTGGCTAGTGAATAAGCCCCTCCCCTCTCTGCCTGTCTGCCTACAGTGGCTAGTGAATAAGCCCCTCCCCTCTCTGCCTGTCTGCTTACAGTGGTGAGTGAATAAGCCCCTCCCCTCTCTGCCTCATTAAACTCATCAGATTGTGCAGACCCGATTGGACAGGTGTCATGTTGCCACGGTGACCGGTGCTACAAAGCCGAGGAAAAGCTGTGACAGTACGAATCAATAAGCTGGCCGTAGCTTCAGTTCCCGCTTCCCGGTTTGGGCCTCCAGAAAGTGACCTCGGAGGAAATGGAGGAGATTGAATGCGAAAACCCGATGTTGCCCTCAGCGTCACCATGGCAACAGATGCAGGGTAGTCATAATGTAATTGGGAAAATGAACTGTGATTAAATATGTGTAATATTTGGAGAGCGGGAGCTGCCTAAGCCTAATCGCCCGTTGGCAGCCGTTGGGTCAATAATCAACCAGCCATCTCAAATTTGCACGACTTGGTGCCAAACGCGGTTTCACGTCTCACTGTTTTGTCTCAAATTGTGGATTCGGCGACGGGACGGGAGGATGCCAGAAAAATTTCAAAGGTGTGGGGTTATCCTTCCACCTGCCTTCCCATAATGCTTTGCAGTTCTCCCTCACAGAACCACAAACTTTACAACATGAAAGTGTGTGAACTGGCTGCTTTTACTATATTTGTGCAACAGTTTCGCTGAGGACATGATAAAATATGAACTCTGGTGTGTGTTCGACATGTGTGTTCGTTTACACACACACACACACACACACACACACACACACACACACACACACACACACAGATTGTGGAGGCCTTTGGTGAAGCATAACTGTGAGTTTAGGTCCCAGAGGAGCAAATGAAAAGCAGCCTCTCCCCAGATGTGGAGATCTTCTCTGATCCTCACACCTCACACACACGTCTGAGCTGCTCTTGATGTGGTTGAAGTGCGAGTGAGGATCAGAAAACGTTCTGCGTCTTTGCTCGTTTCTGTTGGAACAGGACAGACGATCCGTCAGTGGTTCCATCCAGCTCCGATTAGAACCCAACGTGGGAGGTTTGGAATGTTTTATTAAGCAGAAGAAGTCTTGATTAATGGGGAATGATGTTAGCAGATGTCGCTGGAAGTGCGACCGCGGCGGTTTGGAATGTGGCGCACAGCTAAGAGTGCACGACCCCTTTAACAGTTCACGACAACGGCGCTAACCTTTTCCTTTAATGATGATGACAGTTTGCTTTGGTGGGTTCATCTTCGGGGATGACGTAGAAGAACAACAGCAAAGAAGAAGCTGAAACTGCTGCTGGTTTTGTTTCCTGTATTTTTCTAACCTTTGCATAAAAACTGCACAGTTGCTTAAAACGAAATTGAGTTTGTGTCTATTTAAAGGCGTGATTGTTAAACTTTTTTGACTCCTCATTGCGCAGCAGCTCTGAGGTTAGCATAACAGCGCTTAGCTGATTTCTTGTGCCCTCCGTCTGCAGCGGGGAGTCTTTCCGAGGGCAAAAATCACCAGATATCTGCAGAAAATGGTGCGAAACAGAGGAAAAACAGGTGGAACTGTGCAAGAATTCAGCTTGGCGGGAGGCGACCGTAACAACAGATCAGACCCCGACCCCTAAACGCTCCCGTCACACCTTCCAGATGTGGGCTCAGATGGTAGCCGCGGGAGCTAGCGCGGTACAAGACGCCACAACACCACAAACATGTTAATGAGCCGTACGGTGTGAGAGTCTGCAGGACTCCAGTAGCTTGGGAAGGAGGAACGAAGGAATGTGGGGCTGTGTGAATGTTTCCCTCCTCCATCTGGAGCTTATTTAATAAATGAATAAAAGCGCTGGTGTGTGTGAAATCTGGCGGCGGCGCACCGGTGGCCACTCACTCCCTCATCCCTGTGTGCTAACGGGACATGTTTGTGATCACTGATTTACTGGGATTTCTTTGGTTTTGGTGGCTTTTTCTGTCTTCTGGGGCTGTTTTTTAGTAGCATTAAAGAGGATATAGCTGAGGACCATCTTAAATACTGGGAGACTTCATCTGTGGGCGTAACAAATTCTAAATATCGTCAAGATTCTGGTTAGAATCTGACTAAGGGGCTAATGGAGCCGCTGGAATTATCCCCTTAAAACGCAAGTCAGAGGTGATGCACGCTTGTGTGGGGTCATTTTCCACAAACAAAAGTATCCTCCAAAGGTTCTGGGTTAGATGGAACCATCATCAGCTGATGACGGACGGTTGTGTTAAAGCAACATTTGAAGGTCAAACGGCTCCCGAACCCGACAGAGATAACAGATCTAGCGGCGCCGAGTCAAAGACAGGAAGGTGTTTTGGGTGGAGGTCGGGAGCCTTTCCGAGGTCTGAGGGATGGATATTCCTGTCTCCATGGTAATGTGTGAAAAATCGTATTTTTGTTTTCCGTTACAACCACAGCCGAACTGGTAAATTTAGCAGAGCTGTTTACGGCCAGGGAGCCTTTTTTTTCGGGTTGTTTCTCGAACCTTCTGACCGTTTCCTCTCACGCTTCATCATAATCCGTCCTTTCATCACGAACTCGCCGTCCGCCGCTGTGTTCCTGGTGAAGGATGACTTCTCTGAGTGGTCCCAGCAGGACACCGGGCCCCTCCCAGTGCCTCGCGCCGCCATGTTGTTCTGATTCTGTCTGACTGTGGGTCTGATCTGGCACCCACCGCGGGGGGCCTCCGCCCTCCTCGCAGCCTCGCCGAACACTTTCACGCCTCGCTTCTATAAATACGATCGACTTCTGCACATGTGTGAGTGGAAAAACACACACTTGTGAAGACACACTGATGTCCTTTTTCCTGCTTTGACCTGTAAAAGACAGGAAGTAGTGGAAAAAAACAACAGGAAGTGGTAAAATTGGCATCCTGCGTCTTTAAATTCCAGCGACGCCGATCAGAGAACAGCTAATTAGCTTGTTGATAGCCTGGATGACTTTCTCGACGGATAAATTAAACCCACACGAAGCGATTACTCGTGCGTGTGCTCGTCATCTGTGCGGATTCCAGCAAACAGAAGAAACGCCGTGTTTAATAATCCGCCGGGAAATGTTAATGTGGGAGTCGATCATGGGCTCACGCGGAGGATCGGCCCATCTGGATTCAACACCTGTGGGGCTGCTTCTGATCTTCTCCTGGTTTCTCCTGCAGGTACGACTACGTGGAGGTGTACAACGGCGGGGACGAGAGCTCGCCCATGTTGGGGAAGTTCTGCGGGAAGATCGCGCCGTCCCCCATCATCTCCAGCGACAGGCAGCTCCTCATCAAGTTCGTGTCCGACTACGAGACCCACGGGGCGGGGTTCTCCGTGCGATACGAGGTCTTCAAAACAGGTGGGTCTTGGTTTGAGAGACGACGCCAGTCTCAAGGACAGGCTGGCGTCCTGAGGTGAGGTCTCAGTGGTCATTTTTGTGGTCATTTTCGGATCAACGGACGTTTTCAAGGGCAGAGTTCAGAGATTTTCCAGGCTCTTGTTCAAGGTTGTCCAAACAGCCCGAGCTGGACCTCTGGTACGATGACCCGAGTCAAACAAACCCAGAAGTCCCTGCAGCCCAAGACAAACACGAGTGGCTGGAGGAAGGAACCTCGCTCCCCTGTCCTACATTTGTCTTCCTGCCCCTCTGGAGTCCACTTGAGAAGCTGCCAAACACCAAACAGCACGTCTCCCGCCGCCACTTCGCTTCCCACCAACGGGGGCTGGAGATAAATCAGATAAAACGGGAAACGTCAACCTTCTCTTATTTTGTTCACTCTCTGGAGAACAATAACCGTTTACACACAATCACAACATCCAGGCCGGACCGTCCCAGGTGACGGGGTCCGTTCAGGCTGGAGCTCCTCCACCAGGAGCAGCCCTGGTTCTGATCCAGCGCCCGGACCTGCTGTTGCTGTGGTGATGGATGAGTGACGGGACGTTATTACAAGGCCTCGCTGATAAATCTTCAGAAGTGGGTCAGCGGAGAATCGGCTGACGAGAGAAGACGCCGCTCCTCGCCGTTCCCTCTGGGATGTTATAAAGATGGAGTTTCCACACGGACGTGCGATTATTGAAGTTCGAATCCGTAATCCCACCAGCAAACTGGGATTTAAAACTTATTCTGAGAAATGTAAATCCTCTTATGTTCCTTTCTTTCCATGGAATAAATGTTAATGTTGCTGTTGGACTACTGTGTGTGTGTGTGTGTGTGTGCGTGTGTGTGTGTGTGTATGTGTGCGCGTGGGGCAGTAAATAAGAGCCTGCTCATTTGGTTAATGGATTATTTGTCCTTGGAGGTAACCGTGGTGACCTGCAGTTGAGATGGACTCTGTGGCGTAACTGTGTGTGTGTGTGTGTGTGTGTGTGTGTGTGTGTGTGTGTGTGTGTGTGTGTGCGTGTGCGTGTGCGTGTGTGTGTGTGTGTGTTGTTCAGACTTTTACGCGTTGTCCTTTTTTGATGCCGATATGTGAACCTCTTAAAACCTCCCCAACACTCAGATGGATCCAGGATTTTTCCGGACGATCTTTGGAAAACCGACGACATTCCGCAGATTGGATCAGTTGAGCCGGGAGACATCCGGCTTTGTTGTGGGCTCAATCTGCTTTGCTTATAAGTTTAACTCTTTGATTGTTGTTTCCGTGAGGAAAGTCCTGGATCAAAGACCCCAACGCCTCTTGTTTTTCTCTTGTCGACGCGGCAGTTCGGAGGAAGTTGCATCGTTGATGTTTTCCTTTCTGGCGTTCGGATGAAACGCCGCTTTGATCTCGTCAGCAAAGCTTCCACCAACCAGACGGCACCAGCGAACGGTTCTTAACGGAGTTATTAATGTTCTAACACCCAAGCGGATGAGTTCACGATAAAAAGATCAAAGCAGGACGGCTCATCTCGGCACTGTCGCCCTCTGAGTGACACCGTGTGTGTGTGTGTGTGTGTGTGTGTGTGTGTGTGTGTGTGTGTGTGTGTAGCCTCTGGGGGACTCTTGACCCGGGTCCAGGCTCTGTCTGACACCAGAGCTGTGATCATCTGGCTGATGTGAGCTGACAGTTTGGGTTTATTTAGAAACTCTGATTATGATGAAATGGTGTGATGAGACGGCGGCCAATCACGCGACAGCTGGCGAGCGCGGTTACCAGGAGACGCTGACGTGGACGTGCGAAACGTGGTGTTTTATTAGCCCGAAATCTGAGAGGATCTTCTGTGGCAGTTTGAAGGTTATGGTGAAGATAATCCTTTATTGCCGTCACAGTGAGACTTTTGGTCATGTGATCGGTGTGAACATGGACGCGTCTCTGTGCAGGCTGGAATGTTCCAGAGATTCTTACTGAAGGTTTGAATCTGACCCGGGGTCAGTTGGGAAGGGATGTAAATATTATCGAACCTTCATCATGAGTGCAGATGAGGAGCTGAAGACTTCACAGCTGCTGGTTTCATCCCAACGTGTCGCATGAAGTGAACGAACGTGTGAATTCGGTTCAAACGAAGGTGTGAACAAGCAGGAAAGATGTTTTTTATCGCGTCCTTGTGGCTCCAATGACCTGATTGTTTGCGTCACATGATGATTCTGTTACAGTCGATTCACTTAATGACAAATGTTCTCCCTGAATTCCTTCGTTGTTGGTGGAAAATCGAATTTTGGCAGAAAAAAAATCGAGTTTGGGCAGACAAAAAAAGCACCCAAAGGGGTCAAAAACTGCAGCTGTATTCTTTTCATCCCAATGGCCAATGGAACATGTGACCTCATATGACCTCTGACCCCTGAGTTCACCCTTCTGGGTCAGAAAGGCGCGTCTCACCGGTGTCCTCTCTCCCCACAGGTCCAGAATGTTCCACCAACTTCACGGCTCCCCGGGGCGTCGTAAAGACGCCGGGCTTCCCCGAGAAGTACCCCAACAACCTGGAGTGCACCTTCATGATCTTCGCCCCCAAGATGTCCGAGATCGTGGTGGAGTTCGACAGCTTCGACATGGAGCCCGACACCACGCCGCCGCCGGGGGCCATCTGCCGATACGACTGGTTGGAGATCTGGGACGGCTTCCCTGCAGGTGAGGGGCGACGGCAGGTGTGAGCACCTGGTAGCAAACGCTCAGAAGCTTCTCTGGATCTTCAGAGAAGGAATATCGGCCACAAATGTCGCCGAGATTGTTTGTTTTGGTGGGATTTTTTTAAAAAAAAGCAGGTTTGAGACGTTTCGCTACCGGGTTTCTGAAGGATTGAAAGAATTCGGCACCGCTGTAAACATGTGAAAAAGGCTGCAGAGCAAAGATGAAGCTGAGATGAAGGAAGCCTGCGAGGCGCCAAAAAAACCGCCGCTGAAGGACGCGAAGGTGGAGGAAGGGCGGCAGATGAATTTGGATAAACATGCAGCGGAGACGGATGAGACGTGCGCTGGGGGAAATCTTCCCCCGCAGATGTTGACAGAAAACAGAGTTCCAGACGGAGACGTGTGGAGGTGAACGGCAGGATGGATGCTTCCCCGCAGGTGGGACCCGCCACGGCTGAGTGATGGCGGCGATGGAGCAGGCGGAGGCAAGAATAGATTGATAAAGACGTGAACATCAGGAGGACGTGGGAGAGGACGGGCGGAGAAGAGGTCGGAGAGAGTAAAAAAAAAAAAAGGAAAAACTTGAGGAAATGGAAGGACAACGTGACTCTGAGGAAGGTTAAAGGTCACAGGTAGCAATCATTGACACACCTGTGGAGCAACGTTGTGGCGAAACCATAAATGTGGAGCGACGGGTCATAAACGGGCGGAAAATCTCCGACGCAGGAAGTAAACATGAAACCTGCGACCCGCCTTTGTTTCCAGGACGTCACATGATCACAGAGGCGTGTGTTTAGCGCTAGAAGCTCCGCCCACTGTGACATCACGGGGAGCTGCTGCGAGGAGCTGAAGTGTTCTTCTTCATTTTTTAGCCGCTGGTCACGTTTGAGACGATAATTCAACCTTTTAACTTGATAATTCAAGGAAAGTGTAACGGACGTCCTGATGCGCCTCTGCTGCCCCCCCCCCCCCCCCCGTCCTGCCGCTCATTGTTATCTAATTAGCCGGGCGGCGTGCAGATCATACTCGAGTGAGACGTAGCTGGGATGGGCCCGAATTAGCTGCCAGGACGTCCACAATACTCGGTGCCGGGCCCGGACCGGCCTGGGAAGGCCAGGGAACACAAAGACTGGCACAGGTATACAGACGGGACACACACTTTAAAGCCCTGCCAGCATATATAACATGCCAGGCCTTCCCCTGTCAGAACGGCTGTGTGTGTGTGAGTGTGTGTGTGTGTGTGTGTGTGTGTGTGTGTGTGATGCTCCCTATCGTGTTTGCTTGGGGAACATGTGTGTCAGTGCAGATAACAAAGCGCCTCTGCTGCAGGGCAACGACCACTATGTAGCTTTTCATCCCATTAAAGCCATTCGCAGTGTTTTCCCATCATGCACTGCTGCAGCCCATCAAAGGGGGAATATACGAAGGCTAAACATGCTGATTTAGATGTCACGTGACACGGGTGCAGCCTCGAGGCTGAAGCAGTCGGTCAACGGGCTGTTTTTGCTTTAAGTCTGAGCTCCTTTGGCTCCGCCCATCTCACCTTTGTCAAGGTGACACGTCGCTCATCTGAGGGCAGAGAGACGGAATCTGACAGCTGGTTTCCCGATAGAAGGCAGAAGAGTCGCTAAATGTGATTTACTGAGGAGGAACCGGCTCGGCCCGGCGCCGCGCCGCCGGAGACGACGCCAATAAACAATAATTTCTCATCAATTTGACGACATCTGCAGTGTGAATACAAAACCACAGGGCAGGAAATGAGCTCAGAGGTGCAGCGATGCTACAGCGTGAGCCAGCTGTTAGCATCATCTCGACTAAACGAGCCCTTTAAAAGGATTCGTTTCATCAGTTTTACCTGTTGTGATGCTAAAGAACTCAGGCCACGCCCACATGGTTGACCCGGTCGTGTTACTGCTGTGCTAATCTGACACTGGGCGCCGTTCTTTGATTTTGACTTTGATGTAAACGTGTACTTTCACTATAAAGGTGTCTGTGATGTTTGAAGTTTGGGCTAAATTATTCTGGTATATGAAGGTCAACGCGCTCCTTCCCACTACTACCGTGCTGGAGAGGAGCTAACCATGCTAACGTCATCAAAGACCAGGTCAGCTTTTCTTTGATGTTCACCACCAGAATGAATTCCTTGTTGTTTTCTCCCCCCTCAGTGGGCCCCCACATCGGTCGGTACTGCGGCCAGACGTCTCCGGGCCGTGTGACCTCCTACACCGGGATCCTGTCCATGACCATCACCACTGACAGCGCCATCGCCAAGGAGGGGTTCTCCGCCAGCTACACCATCCGAGAGAGGAGCCTCCCCCACGAAGACGAGGGTGAGGGGTCGGGGGGGCCGGGGGGGTCCAGGGTGTCGCGTAGCGCTAGAAGGAAGACTCACACGGGGGTTTTTCAGCTTCCTCTCATTTATCCTGAAAAATACGCATAAAAACTGCCCCACGAGCGATTTTATCTGTCCGTTAGCAAAACGGTGAAACAGCATCAGCTCAAACGACCTTTGACCCCTGAGCCGCTCGTTGGCAAAACAGCGAGAATTCTGCTGCAGGGACGGACAGCAGGCGGAGTGATTCACCAATCGGCCCAGATTGGTGCTTCAAAGCGAACCCAAAGGTTCTCGGCGTTCTCAGACCTCCTCTCTGCCGCCGTCACCGCGCGAACACACAACTTTAGAATGGGAACTTGTCCAATTTTAGGTTGTTTTAAAGTCGCCACGGCCGCGTCAGGATGTCTGTGGAGGTTTACGGTACGTCGGCCCCTGTGGTTCTTGGCCCCGGCTGGCGTTGAGGAATGTGGGGGCAGGTACAGCATTTGAGTTAGCATGTTTGGCTCTGCTCCTCCTGGGACAGAATTCCTTAAAAGTGCTGTAATTTCCACATTTATCTCAGTTTTTTTGTGTGAATGTCGGTGATCGGGGGGTCGGATCATCTTCACGGCTTCCTTGTTTGTTGTTGCTGAGGGCCGAACACGTTGGCGTAGCAGATCTGCGTGGGGGGCGGCGCTGGGGGGGGGGGGGGTTCCCGACGTTCTACCTTAACTCAGCGGGTCACAGAGGGACAATGATGCTACGCTACAGCCTTCTGGCTAATGTTCATGTCATCTGTGTGTGAGCGTGAACGATGCTTTTGTGTCCGGCTGGAATTCCCACCGTCTCCAGACCCCCCCCCTCCCCCGCTGTTAGAGCGTTTTCACGAGGACTGTAAAGTTTCAATTACGAGGTGATGTTGTAGCATCAGTGACTCGACACCACGAGCAACACGGACCGGAAGTTCTTTATTTTCCAGTTTGTTTGGGGGGGTCAAGGTTGGCTTTGCTGCTCAAGGATGATATTAGAATCATGCAAACATGCCGCTGAGCAGGTTTTTCACTTTATGACTGACTTTACCAGCCGCGGGGGCGCCGAGCGGCGCTTTTACGGCGCCTGGGTGACACGCGGGTGTTGACCCAGCGACCCGCGACCGCTGCTGCCACACGCTCGGAACTCAGACTTGGGTCGTGTTTTGGGTGGAGTCGTCAGCTGATCTGATTAAAATAATCCACATTTTATCATGTTTGAACACATTTTGCCCCCGTGTGAGCAGAGGGCTGAGGGGGGGGGGGGCAAAAGAGGCTCCAGAGAGCAATAACGGGTCCGTGACGCTGACCTCAGAACCTCAGACACGTTAGAACCGTCAGCATGAATCAGCTTCATTCATTCATTCACGTGTGAGTCTCCAGTTGATCTGATTAAAATAATCTCATTTTTACAGCTTCATCGTCTAAAATCAAAGGGCTGTTGGGTCTTTAGCTCGTTAGCTGTTAGCACGTTAGCTGTTAGCGTCTGCTGCCCGACTCCGTAACGCGTTTTTCTCTCCCGGCCAGTGTTCACCTGCATGGAGCCGCTGGGCATGGAGTCAGGGGAGATCACCGCGGAGCAGATCATCGCCTCCTCCCAGTACAACTCCAACTGGTCCCCCGAGCGGTCGCGTCTCAACTACCACGAGAACGGCTGGACGCCGTCGGACGACACCATCAGGGAGTGGATACAGGTGAGCAGGGAGTGGATACAGGTGAGCAGGGAGTGGATACAGGTGAGCAGCGGCCTCCTCGAATTGAATCGGAAGTTTGGATCTGGCGGCTCATTTCCCAGTCTGATCTCAAGCTCGCACCGCCGGGATGTCGCTCGCATCTGGTCGGAACATCGTTCGCTCATTTGACCGCGTTCGCCGCACGTTACTGGGACACGAGGAAACGGGTCGACATCCATTATGAATCAACATCTGTCTCATTGTGGAGTCTGACCTCGCGCTCCAACCCAGAAATAGCCTTTTTAAACAGGTTGGAGGTGAGGTTCTCTCCCAGAGAGCCCGTGTGGTTCCACGGGGGACCAAAACGGCCCCATTGTCCAACACAGGAACTCATAGAGGAAGACCCACAATGCCTCAGCATAGCGAGATTCTCTTCCTGTGGGACTAGAACAGGAAGTAGACAGGAAGTTGGCTCTGGTGCCAGATTAGTAGCAGCACTCTATTGTCTGTCTGGGGACTTGTTTTAGCTACCGGACCTCCGCTGGAACCGTGTCGGGGGTGTCTTTGGGACTAAACTGTGGTATCTTTTAGAAGCCGTTGCTGAATGACGGAGTTTGGCGTCGTTTAGGTCACATGACTGTTAATTCTCGCCCGGCTGCCTCCGTCGCCGTAAAAACACCCTCATTATTCATTTAAGGACGTTTATATTTTATGTGTTCCTATTTTCGGGCTAACGTTAGGGAACGATTACGCCGCTTTAGGGCAGATGAAAACCAACGAGCTTCGGTCGGGTTGCGTCGCCCCGTCTCGTGCAACTGTTGCGCCTGTTAGCGGCGGACGACGCCGGCGTGGAAACAGAAATGGTTAGCAAGCGCGGTGGTCCAGACAACCGTGAAGCGAAATGCTAACAGAACATCGCTGTTGATTTGTTGTTGCTCGGCGCTGTGATGTCAGAGCAGGAAAGACTTCCTTCCCGCCCCTCAGGTATTTATAGGCGCCGTTTGTCTCCAGGCGCTCTGTGACGCCACCAGGAAGAGCGCCGCCACCTCCATCTGGAGAACACATTTTGCCCCCGTGTGAGCAGAGGGCTGAGGAAGGGGGGGGCAAAAGATGCTCCAGAGAGCAATAACGGGTCCGTCGGCGCTGACCTCAGAACCTCAGACGCGTTAGAACCGTCAGCATGAATCAGCTTCATTCATTCACGTGTCTCCGGTCTCCACCTGCATCAGCGGCTGTTTCAGTTTAGTCTCGATGGAAACGTGAGATTTTCCTGATTTACACAGTTTCACGTGTTTGTTTGCCGACCCCCCCCCCCCCTACACACACACACACACACACACACACACACACACACACAGAACACTTTCTTCAGCAAACACTGAAACTTTGGAGCAGAACTGAATAATGGAGCCTTTCTCTCACTATCGCCTCTGAAACAGGATCCAGTCTTGGCAGGAAGTGGCGGTGGGGGTGGCGGGGGGGGCTTTGTAGCTCATTTAGACACACTTAATGGAATTATGTCCTTTCCCGGATTTTGTTTATTAAAATTCTCAGAGTCTCGCAATATCCTAAGGCATAAATTAGACGCTGAAGCCGGTGAGGATGAGGAGGACGAGGCCTTCGTGGTTTGGAGAAGGCGGCTTCAGACAGTCCCGAACTTTTTTATTCAAAGGTTCAACTTTTCAAAGCATAAAAAAAAATCCCAAAATTAGCCCAAAGTGATTGTAAATGCAGCTTATGTGTATGTAAGAGATTACAAATATGAATCATTCAAAACCACCACAATCCGGACCTTGAATGCCTCACGGGGCTGCGTTTGCTAGCCAGTATATTCCGACCGATGGTGTAACTGGTTTGTCTGGTTTCAGCACGACCGCCACCACACAGACGTCCTTTGTTACCCGGATGCACCTCAGGGGGCAGCAGTCCACAACACAACCCCCCCCCCCGGGGGCTTTGCTGCGAGGGGGCTGTTTTCAGGCCACCCAAGTTAAATCTGGTCGTTCAGTTTTCCCTATTTTTGCTTAAAGTGGGAAAAACGTGGACACGACGTGTTTTTGTTCGACCACATGAGCAGAATTTTTCAGATGATCGTTTTTGTTGTCACGTCACATTTTCTCCTCTCTTTTACCCCCCCCCCCCCCCCCCGAGGGGCAATAGCTTCATCCCATATGTTCGGGATAGGACAGAAGTGTCCAAGTGGTTTAATCCAATCCCAAACCCACATAAACGTGAGGACGTCTCCAGGCGGTTGTCTCGTTTTAGCAGGAAAACCAGAATCTGCAGAAGTGCAAATGATCGATGTGTCGTGTAACCGAGTAAACGGCAGGTGGAGGTCGTCCTCCACGCTCTCCTATTGATTTCCTGCTCGCTCCTGAGTTAATGTACTCACATTCTGTCTGTTTCAGGGTGTTAACGGATTTCCAGGTGTGTGTGTGTGTCTGTGTGTGTGTGTGTGTGTGTGTGTGTGTGTGTGTGTGTGTTGGTTTAAATTTCTTTGCTACCCCAGATTTCTGCTGCAGAATTGATGTTTTTAATAAACACCAGCCTGATCTTGTGTTTATTCAGCCTCGGGCTGAACTAACAGTTTGTCAGCACAGGAAGCGTTAGCCTAGCAACAGGCAAGCATTTACAACCTGGAAAACCAGCCCGTGCAGTCCTTAAACTAAGCTAACCTCCTCCAGCGTTTCTAGCTCAGACCCATAAAGGCTGAGCTGTGTTTGAGGTGCAGCTCTTATATATGTTTAAAATATATTTATTCCAGATTCTGTTTAACATCAACACGGTGTCTCCCAGGGTTACACACACACACGCACACACACACACACACACACACACGGGCAGGTCACAGCATCATTGGTGATGCAGGTGGACAAGCGTTAAATCGATCCCGCTGTGGTTCCCACGATAAACGAGGTCGATGTCACAAATAGTTGTGAGAAAACAGAGCGTCCCTGCGCGTCGGAGCCGGAGAAAACGCCCAAATGTCACGTTCGCGTCCCGTCTGCGGCTAATCTGGATGCACAGTAAAGACCTGAACCTGGTCGCTGGTTCTGCTTCCAGGTGGACCTGGGCTTCCTCCGCTTCGTCACGGCCATCGGGACGCAGGGCGCCATCTCCAAGGAAACCAAGAAACCTTATTTTGTCCGCTCATACAAGGTGGACGTGAGCTCCACGGGAGAGGACTGGGTGACGGTGAAGGACAACTCCAGACCCAAGGTAACCTTTGCTCCCTAGGAAAGTGGTAAAAAGCTGATTGTAGCATCGACGGCATTATTCCCGAAGCTTTCTGGCCAAAGATCAAAACAGCTTGAGCTGTTCCCTCAATGTTCCCAGTGAGACGTTAACCTTCTCTGGCTGAGCTGCTTGCCTGTGATCCTCACCGCCTCCGTCTCTTCATCTCGTCTCCTCCTCAGATCTTCTCAGGGAACCACAACCCAACCGAGGAGGCGATCGCCCGGTTCCCTAAACAGACTCTGGCCCGCTACATCCGCATCCGCCCCCTCTCCTGGGAGCAAGGCATCTGCATGCGCTTCGAGATCTACGGCTGCAGGACATCAGGTAGCGTGGGCTCGGCGTGTAGCATCGCTAGCGTCTTCCATTCATGCCGCTACACTTTTCCTGAGTTGACGCCTGCGTTGCTGCGGGGCTCATTAAAGTTTAACGTTAGCTAAATGCTATCTTGTGCCGACAACGGTCCCCTCCTCCACGCACTCGCGTGTTTGCTCACAGTCGAATGAAACTCAAACCGACTCAAAGATGCAACTTTTCCCATTTTTTGGCACCAACAGCAGCAACTTTCCCCATTTTTGGCAGCCGCGGATCAAACGAGCGCCTTCTTGGCCGCCGAGCGCGAATCTCCCGCTACTCGATGTTCATTTGGGAAAAAAAGCCTCCACTTCCAGACTCCAGCTGAACGCCGCCGTTAATCAGGACGGAGCGGCAGCACCGAGCCGCCGCGCCTCATTACTCATCCGCTAACGTTCCATAAACCGCGGTCCTTGATGTTCCACACGTGGCGCTCCGACGGCGGATTTCAGGGCGTAGAGGCTGTAAATCAGCTGTAGGTGAGCTAATCTGAAGCAGAACAGCTCAAACTCAGATATCATCCCAGCATTCATTCGGGAGCAGAGCTTCCTCCCTGCCCTCATCACCCTCTTCTTGGAATTCGGTCCTCCGGGATGGAGATTGTTCCTGAGGGGATATTGGTAATGGCATTACGGAGGAATCCTCATATTCAGAAATCTCACAATGGCGCCGCTGTGTGAGTCCGAGTCTCTCTCACGGCCAACGTCCGCTGCTAATTCTGTCCTGGTTTATAACGTCTCGGTGTTCACAGCACGGACAAAAATCCCAGTTTGTGTTTGGCTTGTCTGGTCGGAGGCGGCAGAGCGGTCCGGGTGTTCAGCAGATTGTCGGGTGGCCCCGGGGCCACGCGTAGCCTCTCTCGGTGTCTCGTAGACTTTGAAGCTCCGGCGTTTGCCAGAGTCTCTACCAGCAGCTGCCTCCGGACTTCCCAGCGAGCGCTCCCACTCCAAACTCAGACGGACATCACGTGTAGCGGGGGTGCAGGGAGCACTTTGGTGGTCTCCTGTGGTCAAAATGAACCGTTTCCTCTCCCCCCGCCCAGACTACCCCTGCTCAGGGATGCTGGGGATGGTGTCCGGGCAGATCTCCGACGCTCAGATCAGCGTCTCGTCCAATGCCGACCGGGGGTGGGTGGCTGAAAACGCCCGCTTACTGACGGGAAGGACGGGCTGGACCGGCCAGCAGGTGAAGCAGCCCTTCAGGAACGAGTGGATCCAGGTGGGTTCCTGGTGGGAGGGGTTGACGCCTGGAGGTCAGTAAAGGAAGGTGAAGCTTAAATGAAGCGCTCTGGTCCTGCCGGCAGGTGGATCTGGGCCTGGAGAAGATGCTGAGCGGTGTGCTGGTTCAGGGAGGGAAGCACCGTGACAAAAACGTCTTCATGAAGAAGTTCCGGGTGGGTCACAGCCTGAACGGGGACGAGTGGGCCATCGTCAAGGAGGACAACAGCACCAAGCCCAAGGTTGGTCCACGTTCAGTTAAAACCAGTCTCTTCATTTTGTTTGTCCCTCACGTCCCCATAACAGCGTCACCAGGCAAACGCGGAGTCAGAGCTAATAAAAGGCTGTTGACATGAAATAATGCGACGGGTGTTTTCCTGGAGGCCGTCAGACAGATGCTCCTCAAACCACAGCGCCGCTCCTGGAAGGAAGTTCACGCCCAAATTACAGAGTTCTGCTGTGGAATGTGTTCACGCAGCCTGGAGGGTTGTTTATAGGTGGCAAATGTAGGAAAAAGAAGCTTGAAGGAGGGAAAGATAAAGCAGACGGGTCTGTTTTTATCAGAAGTCCCATATGGTCTCGTTAACGGAGAGGTGTGGGTGTGCTAAGATCAGGCCAGAGAGTGGAAATGTGAAAAATCACAAGTCTTTAATGAGCTGAATGTTCTGGAATTAGCTGATAAACATCCAGAGGAAAACAAAGCAGGTACCGGGACCCGGGTGCAGTGAGGACTCTAATGCCCCGCAGCAGCAAATCCACCACTTCAACCAGCTCCAACCCCGAGAGCGTGACCGGCCTGATGCCGTGCACTAAAAACCAGTGTGACAGAAACCAGACTGTTCCCAGAGCCGGGTCAAATATAGTCAGAGAGGAATATCCGGTGAGGGATCCGTGAGACCCAGCCGGTGTGTGTGGAGGACTGTCCTCAAAACTGTGGGCTTGGCTGAGGGAGCGTCGACAGAATGTTCCAGACAACAGACGGGAGCTCAAACACAGGGTCGCTTCCCAGATGGGAATGCCAGGAAGAGCTCCAGAATGAGGAGCCCTGGACCGGACCTGTCCAGAGTTCTCAGCTGTTCTCCAAAGCTGTCAGTGATCCTCCTGAGGATGCAGACGTCTTTGAATGACCTGAGAAAGGTCACGGCCGATGGCGGGAACCAAGGTTTAATCGTTGAGGAGCTAAAAGACGGAGGCTAACGCTGCAATTAGCTTGGTTGCTCAGATGATTGATACGATTGAGGCAAAAGATATTTAAAGGCGAGAACGTCTGCTCTTCAGTTGGGCAGCGTTGATGAGGATCCTGAGAGGAAGCAGCTTTAAAGGCCACGGCTCCACCGCTCTCACCTTGCTGATTCAGTGCTGATGGAGATCTGAACATTCTGTCCATTCATGCTGCTCCACTGCTCCTAGGTTCTATGAACTCGCAATAATTGTCACATTAGCTGGCTGGAAATGTCTGTTAGCATTGCTAATGAAGCTAATGAAGATTTTTAGATTTGTCTGTGAGAGGAGGCGTCTGTACTTCGGCTCAGGTTCCCCGGATCTCTTACGTGTTTGTCTTTAGATATTCACGGGGAACCAGAACCACGACACGCCGGAGCTCAGGTCAGTGGCTCCCATTCGGACCCGCTATGTCAGGATCTACCCTGAGAGAGCGACCACCGAGGGCCTGGGCCTCCGACTGGAGCTGACGGGCTGCGACCTGGACGGTGAGTTCCTGACCGGTTACTGCGTTTCTTTTTCTTTTTTTTTTAAATGACTTAAAGTTGTCGTCAGTCGTCATCAGAGAACGTTCAGAAATTATCCGTGCAGCAGCGACTTGTTTGTTGTTTACGAGCCTGGAGCAGCACGCAAGCCAAAAAACACATAAACAGCACTTTGTCTTCTTCTGTGGTGTCGAAGCGTTTACTCTGCAGGCCGTGTTAATTAGAGAGTGAGGGAATTACCGCTGCAGTGGTCAGAGTGTGTGTGGGTGTGCGTGTGTGCGTGTGTGTGTGTGTGTGTGTGTGTGTGTGTGTCAGGGAACCTGTTTTCCTTCAGCATCAGATAGAATTAAGACTCCAGATTACTCTCTTCCTACCGTAGCCTGCAGAGGACAAACATGTTTTTATTACCTGTCAGATAATCCCTAAATACGTCGACAACAATTAAAACCAGCACTTTTGGATTCAGTCCAGAAAAACTCCACAGCCGACATACTTTCCCATGACACACACACACACACACACACACTCACACACACACACACACTATTCCCACGCATCCTCTCGCAGTAATCATCTGACCTAAATCGTAGCTTTGAAGCCTTTATGTCATCTATTCCTTATTTATGTGCACAACGATAAATCTGTGATCTCAAGAACTCTCCAAAGCAAAACAAGCTGTTTCCGTCCACGTTCAGGCGCACGAGCCCTAACATGTTCCCACCAAAACAGCTAAGCTAAAGAGCATGGAACACATGGAAAAATAAGATTGATTTATTCATTCATGTTTGGGATTTTTCCGCCAGGAAAAGCTGGCAGACCCATTTCATCACAAAGTTTAATTACACAAACACCATCTGTGGCTTTTACATAATCTGCATATGCTATTTTTTAAAGTTGTTGGTGCCGTTTGCACACAAAAATAATTTATTTGTTACTGTTGTTAGTTAGAAACAGAAGTCTTTTGTTTATTGTCACTGATCGTAAAGAAAAAACCCCGAAGAACATAAAAATCAGGAGTCAGGCTAAATCTTAGCCTAAATGTTGCTAATTCAAGAGCACATTTCTTTACTTTTTGATTCAGACCTGATAACGACGGCCCCGCCCACCACGCCAGTTGCCTCCACGCTGCCTGCGACCACCTTAAGGGTGACCATGGCGACGCCAACCACCGTCTCTCCGATGCCCCCCATCACAGACTGCGAGGACGGCCAGCAGGAGTGCGGTGGAGAGACCGAAGCCCCCTACGACTACGGCACAACGATCGGTAATACTTTAATGATGAAATTTTAGGTGATGTTTAGTCTCAGATGAAGCTAACTCATTAACCTACAGCTTAGTTAGCTGACCGTTAACTAGCCGCCATTAGCTGATGACTAAATTGATCTTTGTTACAAGTTACCTGACCCTTGACCCTTGACTTTCCCACCTGTCTGTGACAGGAGGCGCCGCCGTCACCGAGCCCAACATGGACTTCATACCAGGTGAGGTCGCCCGCCACAATCTGCCCCCATATTTCTTCTTTTTGTTTGTTTTTTTTCATCATTTTTCACAGATTTTCTTCTAAAAACAGCAACGCTAATGTCACGTTGAACTGTTTCACTGTAAAACATACAGTCTCTGTCACCGTCAGTGGCTTTTCTGTGAGCTCAGCTCATAAACAGGACGAGAGGACGGTTCCGCTCGGTTCACTGCAGAGTTACACTGAGCGATCTGCTGAGGGATCTGGTTAGATCTCTTTGCTAACAAAGCTTTGGGCTAAATCGATGCTACAGAAGCCCCAAAAAAGCTGCAAAAGGAAGTTTCCTTTCTTCAAATGTCCCTGAACTCGAGACCCGTTGGGGCTCCAGCTCTGAGGCAGGGTCACCGCTGCCTCCGCTACACACCTGGAGCCAGATTCTGACGCTGTCCCAGCAGCGACGGTCGGGAAAAGGCGCAGATCCGTCGCACTTTGGGGACCAAAAGGAGGAATGGATGAGCAGGAATGTGTGAAAAGCAATGACAAAAAGACCATGAAGGATGAGCAGAGAGAGAGGTGGAATGAATAGAGCCTGTGTGGGGTGAAGATGATGATGATGATGATGATGATGATGATGATGATGATGATGATGATGATGATGAAGGTGGCGAGTGAGAATAAGGGTAAAACAGGATGGAGTGAGCGTAGAGGTGAAGGTGCAGCGACGGAGGGAAGGAAAGCCTCTCGGGTCTCAATTAGCGGAGTCGGAGCTTTGCGCTAAGACAGCCTGGGGGGAGCATCTCCGGTCATCTCTGCATCCGATTATCCGAGCAGGAATCAGGCGAATCTCTGCTGCTTCCGCTCCTCCTGTCCTCACCCCGAACACAGCGTTAGCGCTCTTGTCCGTCCTGGACTGGCGTCTTGGAGAGATTCGCCCTGCGGCGCTTGGCACAATGGCGCCCTGTCTCTCTCTCCGAGTCCCATCTGCTCAAACCTTTTGTCTGGTCCGGAACGTCTCCCACAAGCGCAACAGTTTCCTGGTGTAGACCGGGGGGGGGGGCTCTCCTCTCTACTGGAACCAGTTTGATTTAATCAAACGGTCCGAAAGTGTCCGATCTGCACATTCTGAAATCAAAACATGAAAAAAATAAACAGTTTGTAGCAGATGCAGGAAGTGCTGGGAGAAACCGTGTGGGGGGGGCTTTAGGATGATTGCAGCCACCAAACTCACCACACTGACCCTGACCTCCTGCCCTCCCCCTCATCTTTAGCGTACATCTGGTTCGCCTGCAACTTTGACTTTTCCTCCTACTGCGGCTGGACGGCAGAGACCGGGATGGGGGCCACGTGGCTCATCCACCCAGGAGGTGGTTCCGCTGGACACAGGGGGCCCACGTTCAACCGCACAGGTAAGAAAGGCTGATTCACAGTTTATTCCCAACAGTACCTGGATAAGTCCGCTCATTATGGCGAGACGACGCCCTTGTTTACCTGAATACTCTGGTTTGTGACATTAGCGAGCTAGCTGAGGAGGATGCTAACAACCACGTTTAAAAGAGTGAAGTGGCCACTTTGATAAGAGAGGAACGGCCTTGAGAGACTTGACTTTTTAAAAGAACCCGCTCAGATTGATCAGCGTTGGCCTGCGGCCTTGTTCTCCGCTGTGATGGATGCGTCGGCGACGGCGGCAGCAGCTTGGAGACAGATGACTTCACCTTGCTTTCCTGACAAAAACGGATCATGAGTGAAAAATGAGCCCGGTGAAGTTGCGTCAGATATTGTGGTGTTTGATTCTTTGGTTTACACCTCAAATCCCGTCAAGTCCTTGAAACGCAGACAAGCAAAACACCAGAACCCCCCCCAAATAAATACATTAAAACTTTATATCATAGAGTAGTCTTTAGGTTGTGGTTATGTTGGACAAAAACGTGAAATAGAGATCAAACATTCATCTAACACTTCGTGTCCTGTCCTGTGCTGCCCCCTGCAGGCGGGAGGGGGAACTTCGTCTACATGCAAATAAGTGAGAGCAACCTGCCCAGCAAGACGGGTGAGGACGACGACAGGGAGAAGATAGCAAGACTGGCAAGTGTTCCGATCCCGGCGCCCGACAGCGACCTGTGCATGTCCTTCTGGTACCACATGTTCGGCGAGCACGCTGGGACACTGTACGTGAAACTGAGGACAGAGGGCGAGGAGGACCAGGTCCACTGGTTGGCCAGAGGTCACCAAGGCAGCCAGTGGAAGGAGGGACGAGTGTTGCTGCCACACGCCAGCTTTTCATATCAGGTCAGAAAGAGCGCCGTGCGGCCATGATGTCACCGAACGGCTTCACACTTCCCAAAAGATTCTGTGAATCTGCCTCTGATCCAGTTGTGTTGTCATCACAGGTGATTTTGGAGGGCGTCGCAGACAAACGCAGCACTGGTCACATCGCTATGGACAACATCCAGATCATAGATGGACTGGCCGCTGATGAGTGCATGGGTGCGTACTGGCATCGCCAGCTAATTTTACCACAGCTGTCCTCTAATAAAATCTTGCGTTTCTCCTCCAGATGAAAAGGCTCCGACACCTCCGCCCACCGAGAGCTTCATCCTTCGTAAGTGTGACAGGAAATGTGCAGCTGATATTTAATCTGAGGGACCTTCGGGTTGATAGGACCCCGTGTCGTGCAGGGTAGTGGGTTATTTTAATGGTGAAGCATGGCGTAGGAGGTAAAGCTCCAGCTGCAACGAGCGGCAGCGCAATGCTGAAGGTGGGAGATCAAAGCTCATCTGGATGTCTGCAGGATCTGACTGATTCTGTTTCTCCCTTTCCACAGCGATGGACTCCCTCTCACCAGACAACAGTGAGCTCAGCGGCCCCGGCAACATGCTGAAGACCCTGGACCCCATCCTCATCACCATCATCGCCATGTCGGCCCTGGGCGTCTTCCTCGGAGCGATCTGTGGCGTGGTGCTGTACTGCGCCTGCTCCCAGAGCAGCATGTCGGACAGGAACTTATCGGCCCTGGAGAACTATAATTTTGAGCTGGTGGATGGAGTGAAGCTAAAGAAAGATAAGATGAATGGACAGACTAACTATTCAGAGGCGTGAGGGGTGGGAAGGGGCGGAGCTACACTTGCTCCGCACAGGACACGTGACGCAGCCAATCAGGCGGGAGGAAAGCGTGGCTGAAGCCGCCGATGGGACAGCAGGGTGGGCTGACAGTGAGCCAATGTCATTTATTTTCTCAGGAGCGGCAGTGGAAGGGACTGGCCTGCAGGGGGCGCTGTGTAAAAATAACCTGTACAGCAGAAAAGAAGAAGAAATCTGAGGATTCTATTTGTTTATTTGCCGTGCTTTGATCATGTAATCACACGCTGGTGATGAGACCAACTTCATGGAAAGAGTTAATGTTTTTTCTCTCATTTTTTCAGACTTCATGATTTCATACTGAAAGAATACATCTATTCTGTGTGTGTGTGGGTGTGTGTGTGTGTGTGTGTGTGCCATTGTGACCTGTGTCCAGTTCCAACAGTGCCTTTTTATTTTTATTTTTCCTGCAGTTTTTTTCTGTTGCCTTGTTTTCTGCTGACGTTCCCTCCAGGGTTCCTACCTGCACCCAAACATACAAG
Source organism: Takifugu rubripes (assembly GCF_901000725.2). Taxonomy (NCBI): domain Eukaryota; kingdom Metazoa; phylum Chordata; class Actinopteri; order Tetraodontiformes; family Tetraodontidae; genus Takifugu; species Takifugu rubripes. The sequence continues at coordinate 14,360,810 of NC_042306.1, read as the reverse complement.
AGACCATTTTAAAAAATAATTTTTCAGATTACGCCGCCGCAGTTTTCAGCACTGCAGCGCATCGCTCGATAGCACACGTGTTGGTGGAGATCCGAACTTTTTTTGCCTTTGATTCAGACGCTGTGTAGGAAACATTTAGGGTTTGCAAAGTTTTGGGAAAGATTTTCAGAATGACACGTATGTGTAGGAGCCCCGAATGCCTCATTTTTCACGGCACATGACACATCCAACATCTTGTATATAGTTTTAATATATTTGAGCGCCTTTCCTACAGGAAGACACCAGTGCCGCAGTATCCTTTCTACGTGTGAAGTGAAGAAACAGTCTGATCTGAAGGGAAGTGATGTTTTTGTACAGGGTAAAACAGACGACCTCAAGACTGAAACGTGTTCTCACCACTGGCTGAAACTGTCTCTTCAAATCCATAATTTCTTCCTTTTGGATTTGAAACAAGCCGGTTTTGTGGGTACCAAACCTCAGCGGGAGCCTATGGCCTCACATGACCTCATGTTTTCTTCGAGTGAAGGAGGCCTGGAAGTATGTCAACAAACACAACAAATGTGAAAGAATTTTAATTATGTTTTTGGGGGAGCTATATGGTGTCCCTGAGTGGACAAAATCCAATTCCCGTTTGTCAGTTTGTTCAGAAATTAACACAAATGGAGACATGGCGGTTGTGGTCATGTGCTTGCTGAGCATTTGAATCCGACGTTCGCGTCCGCCATTTTCATACAATTTAAGCACAAAACAACTGTTTCCCTCGTCAGTTTCCCAGGAAATTATAACACTCGGAAATATTTTTCAGTCAAATGTCATTTTAAAACAGGAAATGATCATAACTGTTGTGCTGATATCGCTGCTTTGCTGTGTTTTAGCATTTGTAGCTAAATGTGTCGTGAACTGGTCACGTGTCTGTGGCGCTGGCGGGGCGGAAGAGTCCAAACTGGGCGAATCTGAACGATTGAACAACATTAAAGCAACGTTCGATCATTTGTGGATATGAAAGCAGCCCGTTTATGTAGCAGTATGTGTCACAATACTATGTGGCGAATACTACGCAGATTTTTAACGAAAGAAATCCAGTCTGGTTTGGTTAAAACCGCTCAAGCTCCGCCCCCTTTAAACGCGAAAGGATGCTGCAGCACAGGACGTGAAAACAAATGTTGCACTGATATATTTAAAGAAAAATATGTGTTTATGATGTTGATTTACAAGGAGAGGGAGCAGGAAGAGGCGGACTTGTTGTCGTTGCTTCTTTTTTTTATCAGATTCTGTGAACTTTCAGAAGTTTAAAATCATTTTTAAAAAAGCGTCTCTTTGGAAAGTAACAATTAATTTACGTGGTATGGTATCACCATGTGTTTTTGTCACTGATGTCCATGTCTCTTTCTTATTTTAAAAAAAAAGTTGGGTTTTGAGAAAAGTTTATTTTCAGATCAGCTTTGTGATATTTGCTGTCTGGGAAAAGGTCGTTAAAAACAAAGACGCAGAAGCAGCGACGCCTTAAAAAGTGACTAAAGTTTAGTTTGTACTTTCTAGTCGCCACCCAGACCCCTCCGTGTCCGTTGTCTCCGACTCTCATCACTGATTATTACATTCCAAAGAACTGGATCAAATAAATGTTTGAAGAAAAAGCTTTTGGCTGGTTCTTTGTCACCTCGGTTCTGCAGCCTCCACAGAAACCGCTTTATCATCATGTTTCTGGCCTTGTTTTGGTTAAACACTGAATTATTTAAAGCTGATTATTGTATTTAGCAAGAATGAAGCAAGTCTCCAATCTCTTACTCTAAAAATGAAACAGCAAGACGACAGAGGGTCTAATGGGATCAATTGGATTTTACAAGACTTACACAAGTACAAATGTTAAAAATAAATGAACTAACCGATAGAATTAATTACTCATGAAATTAGATTCTACCATTTTATAATTAAGCTTAGATCAGCATTTTTGTTGCTGTTGTGCCATTTAATATATGATCTTTTTGACCTTTTTTTTTTTTTTGGAAACTTTTTTTTCACTAATTCTAACACGAGTTAAGAGTGCTCGTCACTGCCTATCTCCACTACCTAACTGACCACAGCGTGGCAGCACCGGCTCTTTTACCAGTGCAGCTCTATTGATCGGTTGGTTTTAACTGCTCAGTCAGGATTAAAATCGAATTCACCTTCCCACTGCAACGACACCAGTCTCGATATTTGAGAGAACATCTGAGAGGACAGAATCTATGGAGTAAAAAGAATGTTTCCGCTTAACTGTAGCTCAAGCAGGAGTCCTACAGGTTATGGATTGCCTGTTGGGCCCCTGTGGGGTCTGTACCCAAGTATTGCAGAGGTGAGTCTGACTGCTTCTTAAACCTCAGATTCAGGATGTAGTTCTTATCCTGCTCATGGATCTGTGGACCAGCTCTTTACTAAGGCGCTAGAAGCAGTTGTCCCAACTAGTCTGCATATTTTTTGTGGATCTGGAAAAGCATGATGACCGTTACCCTTACTCTGTGGAGGACACTCTGGGAATATGGGCTGGGTGGACCCTTACTTACTATGAGTGTAATCTCGGTTCCCTTCGCTCACAGAACTGGTTCCCAGTGAGTGTTGGACCCCACAGGGGCTACCCAGTTTTCATGGATAAATCGCTTTTGTGCACAGTCAGACGCCCCAAATTGACTGAGAGGGATTGAACACTCTGACTAAACAAAGTGTTGGCAAGGAAAGAACAGTACAAACACACACACACACACACACACACACATATGCAAGATTAAAAAACTCCCCCCATGAAGATGAACAATGAACTTTGGAACTGGAACCAGTACTAAAAGGCAACTGCTCTGCGCTGAAATTGCAAAGCTGAGCTCTTTTGATCAATTCTCCAAGGCTGCTGAAGTTTGTGTCCAACTGATTGCTTTAATTCTCCACAGCACATTTAGTGACCCTGACGTGATTCCATTAGGACCTGCTGTGAGACGAACACTGAACCCTGGCATCATGATTGGCTGTGCAGTAACACCACGGGTAGGAAATTTATCCTATTAACACGATGGAGCTCCCACCCAGAGCAAATTGTCCTTTCAAATTAAGAGCACAGATTTGAGGAGACCTGCCATACCTCCGGGATCCTGGAGGTTCTTTACTGGACCAGCAATAGTGTCTTAAAATATGTTTCTATAGTACAGGAAGTAATTAACTAAATCTGGGCCAAAGTTCCTGTCAAGGGGTTACTGGAAATGCCAGGAAAAAGTGTCAACAACTGCAGCTCGTTGTGGTCAGTAATCGGGCCTGCTGTAATGTATATCTGTCAGTTATAATCATACCTCATTAGGACATCCCAGCGTGTACCTAAGACATTAAACTTCAGTCAATATTTAAATATTTGAAGATGATATAGAGGTCGATCACACAGGACCAGAAAAATGGGACACAGGAACCAGGATTCTATGGGAGCCTCAAAGGCTGATGTGAAATCTGTGTGACGAGCATTACAGAATCAGCTAAAAGCTGATTTTATGTGTCAGTCCGTCCGTCCGCCCGTCCGTCTGTCTGTGTGTGTCAGTAAATATGGTTTGAACTATCGTTCAAGGCAGTGTATTTTGCCCTTTGCTTTACCTCTCAGTTCAAATTTGTTACACACTGTGTCGTGTAACCGTTATTTAAACTGAAATTTGATTCTGAAGCTGCAGCGTAGTTTGAAATTGCAAGGAGCAATAGAGAGGACAAACTTGGGTCAAGAGATAAGCCAATTGATAATAAAGGATCTAAGGGGTTTGGGAAGGTAAAAACCACAAAGATACAGTTCAAGATAGAACCCAAAACAGTCTGGAGGATGACCTCAGGTACAACACCAGACAGGTATCATCCAGCCCAATATCCCATTCCAATAAAGGGGATCCTGGAGTATTGTGAACCATGGCAGACACTTGACCTTCTAGGGATGGTTGCTGGGCTGCCTCATTTATGAAGAGACTGTGGGCCTGATGGAGACGACTGGGGGATCAGAGATCTGATGGCTGGCGTTGGTCAGGCTCGATACCAAGATATTTTGCTGACAGATGACCTCAGGTTCCTAAGGTTGGCACTGTGGCCGGCCCTCACAATGTGGGGCTAGAGGCCCATCGAGCCCCTGGGCAGGGCCAATAATGGACAATGGGGTGCCCAAAGATTCCTACAGGAGACCTGGACATGGACGTCCTACAGCGTTTCTGGCTTAACTCTGAGCTTCGTTCCATTGTTCTTGTTGCAGATGGATCTGCGTTTACTTTTAATCGCAGCTTTATCGGCGGTCTTCAGCATCAGCTGGGCACAACAAGGTAAGAACAAGGCCTGTGTGGTTGGAATAATAAAGTCTGGTCTAAAAGGAACTTTTGCTTGTTCCAGAAGGAAGCATTTGCATCAAGGCCAACGCACGGTCGTGTGGGGAATGTATCCAGGTCTCGGAATCGTGTGGATGGTGCACAGATGTAGTAAGTTCAGTTGCTGAAACTTTAGATATTTATCTTCTGAATAAAGCAAAGTTTTTACTCAGGCTGGGTATCGGCAAGAATCTCACAATATTGCAATACTTTTGTCACGATATGATATTTTCATTATTCATAGTTGACTGAAAAATTACAAATGCTGAGTCATGCAGTGTGTACATCAGATGGTTGGGATAAGTGGAATTGCACAAGGTTTCTACTTCTCTGTTCCACTGGCTGAGAACACGAACAAAAATGTGGACTGTTAGCTTTAGAAGATCATTTCCACTCAAATCTGACAAATGAATCCTGATGTGGGAAGTTTTTCCTTTTCAGTCGTTCCTCAGTGACGGTGAGTCAATTTCCTCTCGCTGTGATGATCTGGAGTCCCTGAAGAAGAGGAAGTGCCCCATAGAAAGTATCGAGAACCCACGAGGACAAGTCAGGATCGACAAGAACGAGCCGGTTACCAACCGAAACAACGGGCGTGAAAAATGTCTTGAGCAGATCATCCAGATCCAGCCCCAGAGACTCACCCTCACTCTCAGATCTGGTGAATAATCTCGAGTTCCTGCCTTTGAGGGGGGACAAATGGGAGGTTTTTTTGAACCAGCAGCTTTTTAGTCATTTGATTTGAAGACAGGACCATTTCAGCACAATCAACCATTATTTAATGACACTAAATATCCATCTGTCTTCTCCGTAAAGGGGAACCTCAGGCTTTCCAGCTGAACTTCACTCGTGCTGAGGAGTACTCTCAGTCCAAACTGAATAGTGATGTGAGTCAAACTGCACCCTGTTCACCCGGCATCTGTCTGTCCATCACACTTAAGCTTACAGGTCATATTTGGACCTGATTTATCTGACAACACACGTGTTCAGACACCTGTGTGATCCCGTTTCATCCGTCCTCTTTATTTTGGGACAGTCTCTGTCGTCTGAGGTGATTCTGGAAAACGGCAAACTGCCAGAGGGAGTTTCCATCAACTACAAATCCATCTGCAAGAATGGTGTGGAAGGAACAGGAGAGAACGGCAGGAAGTGCTCCAACATCTCCATTGGAGACGAGGTGCTCTTTGGTTTTGGGTTTTGGGCTCTTTTCTGAATGGTTTTGGTAGATTCTCACTAATGAGAAACAGCTTGTGAGCTAATGATCAACAGGAAACTTTGGGGCCTTTTCCTTAACGGTTTCAATGATTTAATAAACCTTTTGCTGGTTTCCAGGTGTTTTTCCAGATTTCTGTTCAGGCTGACAAATGTCCAGCTGACGGCAGGAGTGAAACCATTAGGATCAAACCGCTGGGTTTCACCGAGGAGGTGGAGATCGTCGTGAACTTCATCTGCGACTGTGAGTGTGCTGCAAAAGGAGAGCCGCAAAGTCCCAAGTGTGGCAATGGAAATGGGACCTTTCAGTGTGGAACCTGCAAGTACGAACTCATGCCAAAGATGGCGCTGCTGCTCCTGTGGCGCATGATGGTTTTTAAAGGGCCGACCTTGTTTTTGCCGTGTCAGGTGTAACGAAGGACGTATCGGGCGTGTGTGCGAGTGCAGCATGGATTACATCGACGCAGAGGACCTGGACGCCAACTGCAGAACAAACAGCGGTACCGACATCTGCAGCAACAACGGCGACTGTGTCTGCGGCACCTGCGAGTGCAAAAAACGGCAGAATCCCGCAGAAATCTACAGTGGCAAGTACTGCGAGTGTGACAACTTCAACTGCGACCGCTCCAACAACATGCTGTGTGGAGGTGAGCCGAGGGAACAGGAGAACGTCGACCACCAGTGTGGGCTGAGAAAACTCGTTAACATTGTAACTTCCTGCCAGGACACGGACGCTGTGACTGCAGAAGGTGCATCTGTGACCCCAACTACACCGGCAGTGCCTGCGATTGCTCCATGGATAAGTCCACGTGCATGGCCAAGAACGGGCAGCTCTGCAACGGCCGAGGTTTATGTGAATGTGGCATCTGCAAATGCACCGACGTTAAATTCCAGGGTCCAACCTGTGAGATCTGTCCCACCTGTCCCGGAGTCTGTCAGGAACACAAGTGAGTCCAGCAGATGAAGCCTGTGGACAGTTCTGTCTGTTTTCATGGGTAGGACGCTCCCTGAACCCCCGTCCTGTGTGGTTTTTTTAGAGATTGTGTGCTGTGTCGAGCGTTCCCCAGTGAGAAACCCTGCGTGCACTGCAGCTACTTTGATCTGGTCCAGGTGACAGATCGCGATAAACTGCCCCAACCTACAGACCAGAGTTTCCCCCTGACCCACTGCAAAGTTCGAGATGAGAACGACTGCTGGGTCTACTACACCTTCGCCATCCAGAACCAGACCAAGCTGGTCCATGTGGTGGAGAAACCAGGTATGAGAGAGGCTTCATCGTCAAGAGTCGATTAACTAGACTAACGAAATTGCCTGCAACTATTTTAAACTAAATGATTCTCTGTTTATTTTGTCAACACTAAACTTGAGCAGAATCTTTCCAAGTTTTGTCAAGTCAAACCAACTGAGGTGTGTGCGTCTCTCTCTCTCTTTAGATTGTCCTTATATGTGAGATAGGTTGCCGGATTCCTAACTCCTCACAAGATTGGTCGTCCGCCTTGTTTCCCCGTTCTAAAGAAGGGAGGGAGGAAGCCAACAGGATGTATATTAGAGCCTCATTTCAGAACACTTAGGTCATGTTATCCATCCTTTTCTCCTCTTTATGTTTTGGCGGGGAGCTTCAACTCTGTTTTTCCCATCTTTGATGTCTGCTAGGACCTTTTAACTGCAGAGAATAGGTTATTAGCTATTGTGGCCTTGGCAGACGCTGAAGATCTTTCATTACCACTGATTTGCTGTGCCACCTTATTGCCCCCTCCACTGTCAATAAATCACTTGTTGAACATGAGGTTGAGTGACTTTGTGCCCAGAGTCAGTCTGTGGAGCCCTGAAGGCCTCCTGCCGGCTGGGTGAGGGGGAAGAGAAGGGTAGACAGGGGGAAGGACAGAAAGAGGACAGGACCCTTTCTCAGCACATGAAGGTTACAGTTGCTATAAGAAACATAACAGAGATTGACCTGTAGGGGGCACCATGTATACACAAACTGTCCAGTCAAGAAAAAGTCGAAATCTGAGGAGTATTTGTTTATTTGCTCGGGTTTGATCATTACTGGTGATGGGACTGACTTTCCGGAAAGATTTAAAGCTTAAAAGTTGTTAAATGTGCCTCCCTTCACCTACTACGTTAAGCCACGGGGTGGCAGCACCCGCTCTTTTGACAGTATTGTGCAGCTCTCTAGTTATTTGGTTTTAAACCATTAAGTCAGCATTAAAGTGCTATATTCAGCTTATTGTTTGTTCTCATTCAGCTCGTGCTAATATAACACTGTCGCTTTGGTCAGAATTAATTCAAAACCATTGCAATGCAAAGATTTTGAGTTACAGTCTGGCAGGAGCAACGGCCATGGCACCAGCAGCACCAATTCAAGTGAACTAACATGGTGATTCCTCAGGGCTGAATGATCGGACCACGGATAACTGCCACACCAGCATAATAATGCTTGTCAAAAATGAGGCTCAATAGAGCAGTTTCTGTCAGAAATAAGGCTGAAACCCTGGAGGTCTGCACCAGTGAAGGTCTCTGTTGGACTCTCAACACCACACCTGCTCCAGAACACCCAGCAGGGCCAAAGTCCCACCCCCTCACCAGCTCTGCACTCATAAGACGGTCCTCATAAATAGGAGCACATGTTAATATTTGATGGCAAATATCGATTTTGATGCTGTTTATACAATTGCTGTATTGCTATTATTGTCCAACTGAGCACCTGGAACAACATGATGGCAAACTTTCCTCCACTGTTGCCATATAAATACATATGTACAATCTTGCATATTTTACTTTATTGTCGCATTTAGAGCTCTTTATTCGTGTTTGGGGGTTTGCAGCCACCACAAAGAAGGTGCAGACGAGTTCAGGGTTTTCCTGTGCGTTGGGTCATTTGTCCTCTACATGCCGAACGACTTCCTGTGTGGGCGGTGTCTAAATATAAAAAGGAGGTTTGTTGGTGAAACTGGGTTAAAAAAAAAAACGTCCCAGCGGCAGCAGAGTCAGGGTAGCGGCTGAATGATCGCGGAGTTTTAGGGGCCCCCGTCTGTTCAAGAATGTTATAGATTTTTGATAAATGTCGGTGTTTGCGCGGTGATTGTTGCCGTGTCGGGGCTGCTAAAGTGAACGCGGCGGTGCGGTTACTAACTAAAACAAAGCGGACCCTCGTATCAGTTTTAGCTAGTTCTCGACTTCGCCCCCGTCCAAGAAAACCGTTTCAAGGAAGCTAATGTCGCTCTAAACCACCGCAGACGACGTTTTATTGCCTTCACACGGTAAGTGCTGTTGTTTTAACCCACCTTTGTGGCCTTTTTCAAGCAGGCAGCCGCGCTTGGGGCCATTGGGAAGACGGAGGTGAAGAATGTGTGTCTTCGGGCTAACTTTGGGTTTGCTCAGCACCAGTGGTATAAACGCAGTTAAAGCTTCACGTTCATGTTTAGTGGTGATCGGGGCGATGGGTGGTCGTGTTTGAGCCCACTTCCCCCCCTCCAGCCCCACTCTTTAATAAAGGCTAGTTTGGTCTTTGTACTGAAAGTAGGCCACCGAGCCGCCCTGTGGGGCTGGAGGGCCACCAGGATGGCCAGAAACAGAACCAGTCCCGGAACACTCCTGTCATTTGTGACCCATCTGTATTGGGTTTTGTGTCAATGTCTTGGGTTCTCTCTCATGGTGGTGATGGTGTGAGATTGATGCACGTTTTCAGCCAGTTTTCCTGTTTTTCCGTGTTCCTGGTCTTCCCAGAACATGTGTGTTTCCAATGCTTCCAAACCCATCAAGCGTATTCCCTCTTTTTCCATTACATCACCAGATTTTCTCCAGGAATGCTGGGAAAATGCCCATCTGCAAGTGCTGTTGGGCATTTATACGTAATCGCAGAGGGACAGAACAACCTGGTCCAGGATCTGGTCAGACCACGATGTCTTGAAGGCAGCCGGGCTGGTCGAGCAGAACCCGAGAGGTTCCTGTTGAGTCAGGCCCGCGTCTCCGCAGCCTTCAGACCCGACAGGATCAGTCTTGTCTGCTTCATTCTTGTCCTCTAAAGGAATCGCTGCCTGCGGGGGTGTTTTTGCTTGGTCTTTTCGTTCCTTCCTTGTTCATCTCAGATCTTGATTTGATGAACTAGAAATCAGGTGACACAAACCTCCCGCTACAAGGCATAATTAAGGTGGGGCAGAATTCCCCGGGTAAATGGCCTTCTTTAGCCTCACGGGGAGTCTTTTAATGACATGGCAACAGCGCCGTCTCCAGTGTGGAAGGCATTCTCCTCTGGTCCCGGTCGGATCACATGGATAATGTCCACCGGGTCGGGTAATTGCAGACATGAGGCAGGATGCGTCTGTCAACTTCTGCCGAATGCCTGACTCACTTCCCTTAGTTACGTTGCTGTTGTGCCCTTTAAACTGGGAGTGCCCCAGAGCTGGGAGTGCCTGGGGGCAGCTGGACTGGGCCGCCCCCCGTCCCCTACCCCCGACTTGAGTCACACATGTCCGGATCTCCAACGATGGTTGCGTGTGGAGTTTACGCTCCGTCACGTATGTCCCGACCCGTGTCGTCAAACTCTTGTATTTGTCCACTTGGCTGGGTGATTCTACTGCAGTTCTGAAGGTTTGTTTTTGGTGTCGGGGGTCCTTTTGGGTATTAAATATGCTTTTTTTATTTTCTATGACCTGACCAAGTGAACTCACGGCGGAATGAAGATTAAAACGATCCATATGGGGGTTACGTAGCCGCTCCGTGGCGCGTTCAGAGCTAACTCGGCTGGAATGCGTTATCTCATCTCTCCGAGGAGGCTTGAATGATGAGGATCTGCACCGTATGACGGACACAAACCCAAACGGGTCATCGCGTTCACTCTTTCAGTCCTCTTCGGTCTCTCGGGTTCCCACATGGATTTAGACTTCAGTAGGATTCAATCCATGTTGGGTTGATCCAGTTTGGATCTATACGGTTTGGCCACAGTTATGTGAACACTTCAGATTTGGGATCTCGGCTTGTTTACTGAGTGGATCTTTATTGGCGTCACAAATCTCCCTGTTGGCGTTAGAACGCCAGCTTAGCTTTTAGCTGTGCCTCATAGGCATGCAAACGTGCTCGGGCGTGTCGGGACAATGTGACCGGTAGCCACGGCAACTTGCTCTGGGCCCGTTGGAGGAGACTGTATCTCAACACCGACACTTCTCTCCAACCTGAGGCGGAGTTAGCCGTTAGCTCGGAGGCTTCCATTAGTGGCAGATGCGGGACGGATTAACGGATATATCAGCATGTCTGTCGGGCCCTTTTGTGTCATTTTGGTCAAACCTGGCGGTCGACGTTTAGAGGCGCCGATGTTCCCACAAAGGCTTTGAAATCTGCGTTCTGAAGACCATCTGATAATGAGGAGCTTAAAGAACGTGGTTATTCTCTCACTATTCTGCCATCTCCATGACAACCTGACGTTATCCTGGGAGCATTTCGGATGGAGCATTTTAACTTAGCAAAGGTTTGTCATCGTGATGGATGCGTTAGAAGCTAGCTGAGGGGCAGGCCCTTGGGGGTCGTCGTCCAGGAGAACGGCGTTGGTGTCCCAGTGTGTTTAACGGGTTTGGAGCCATGCTGAGGTGTGTGTGTGTGTGTGTGTTGGGGGCAGACCTGGGTGGGTGGGGTGTGGGACTGTAAATCATTTGGTGCACGGCTGGATGACCCACCCGACTCTGTGTCGCAACACCAGTTTTCAAGGTCATAAATTCACCACGACGACGGCAGCGTGAAAGATCCGGGACACAAAAGTCACGTCCATAAACGTTAGTCACCGTTGTTTCATGCGTTAGGCTGGGAATGCAGCGTTTAAACGGTAAAATGATGACATGTTTGACACGTATGAGTCTCGTCCAACACTCGTCTCCTGTTCTGAGGGTGACTAAAGCTGACCCGGATCTGGGAATTCCACCAGGAGCGAGTCACTGAATCTGTAGCCTCCGTCTTTGTGATCCATTCGTCCTCTGAGACGTTCTGGAGCAGCTATGTCCACGGTGGTGAGCAGAACAGGTGGTCATGCAGCTCCAGAGATGGACATGTGCTCATAATGAGGCCGACTGTCAAATTAAATGTAGGGTAACCTGCGTTTAGCGAGGTTGCATCAGAAAGTGCATGGTTCTGGTCCCTGAGGTGGACTTCTGGACTTGCCCCAGCTCTGACGAATCCTGAGGAACGGTGGGGATCATCTCCCACCAGGGAACCATGTGACTGGGCCGACGTTCAGTGCTCTCCAGTCTGACCATACAAAGTCAGGATTCCACACGCTCTCCCCCCACTGTAAATATTAACCTCATCGTCATGACATCACACTGTCAAGACGCCGCATTGGCCGCAGTTTCTGCCGGATGATGAATAACGAGCGAAGAAAGGAAGCAGAACGTTGTCAGCGGCTCAGTTTTTCCTACGGGTGGGATGAGATGCAGATGGTAAATGGGACATTTTACAGCTCTAACAGCAGATCTGCCTCGGTTGACGCCACCGTCCACAACGTAAATAAGGAGCCTGTCCACAGTCGTGCATTTAAAAGGTCTCGGTGGTCCGTCCGTCTCTCTCTCTCTCTCTCTCGGCCGAGGTCTCTTCGCCCATCAGCTGCTGACTCCCACCAATTTGCGTCCGACATTTTTCAGAAATTCGCGGTCACACTAAGTGTGACCACACGGCAGCTAGTTCCTCTGTAGCACCTTTATGCAACACCCGGAGCACCTCTGGGTCTGTCAGCTGGCCGCGATGTGCCGCCGTGCGTCCGAAGACGTAAACGGCCACGACTCTTCAACACAGCCTGTTGACAGACGTTCCACTCTGCATTGGGATTAAACACCCGACCTAAACATGCAAATGGGCTCGTCGAGCGACCGGTGTGTGCAGGTTTCAGCCAGCTGTGGGTTTGCTGGCTGCTTTCAAACACAGGGAACGTTTGTCTGACAATTAAAGTTGGTCAGTTTGAGGTGTGGTGAGGCTTCAAGAGAATACAGCCTGATCAAACAGCAGTCTCACACTCACACACACACACACACACACACACACACACACTCTGTGTAGGTGTGATGTTTCACACATGTTGCCGACCCCCAGATGCAGTGTTTCCTCTCAATGACCAAGTGTTCCTCCCATTTTACTGTCTCTTATCGGACTTCTGCCTCTTCTTGCTTGTTGGGATTAATGTTTTACTTTTATCTGGACCGAGCTTGAGTCTCCCGTCTGCTGTGATGGACAAATGAGGAAGAGCTGTAGCTGTAGCTGTTTGTGTCGTGCTGGGCCCAGTATTATAACTCAGATACAACAGTTTATTTAAGCAGCGAGTGTCTGCAGCCTCCCATACAGATGAGCCCACATCTGTATCCCATTGCAGATGTTGACCTCCTTTCTTCTCTGCCTGCAGACGTGTGTCAGACCTGCACGTGGACGTCCTGCCGCGTTTCTGGCTTAGATCTGACCTTCGTTCCATTGTTCTTGTTGCAGATGGATCTGCGTTTACTTTTAATCGCAGCTTTATCGGCGGTCCTCAGCATCAGCTGGGCACAACAAGGTAAGAACAAGGCCCGTGTGGTACCTCCTCTGAGAGTTCTCCTGGTTCTAGCTGTGGCTCATCCAGTCTGAACTTGTATTGGTGTTGTCCTGAGCCCGTCCGTGGTCTTTTTAACAAGCTAAAATCCTGACTCACAGCAGCTTCTCAGCGTGATTCAAATCCTGGAGGTTTTCTGTTGTGACTCGCAGACATGAACTGTAGCTGATGTTGAACTCTCTGGAATAATAAAGTCTGGTCTAAGAGGAACTTTTCTTTGTTCCAGAGGGAAGCGTTTGCATCAAGGCCAACGCACAGTCGTGTGGGGAATGCATCCAGGTCTCGGAATCATGTGGATGGTGCACAGATGTAGTAAGTTCAAATGTCCTTAATCATTTCTGTTCTTTATTTGAAGCCTCAGAACGACACATTTGACTTAATGGACAAACCAAATGTCACCTGGAGGGTCAATGAAAGCGCTCCGCAGCGTTTCTGATGGAGACAGATCTGCCGTCCTGTCGGTCTGGTCTCTGCAGAAATGCATCCACTCCCCAAGCTCATGAAACCACAGCGTGGTTGACTGCAGAGCCTGGTGGCTAAATTTGTCTCAGTCGCAGCTTTTATCACACAGAATTCAGCTTGTACCAACACATAAAAATCACTTAAGAACTGACAGATGGAATAAAGGATCTGTTTTTGTCAATGAATGATGTCGGCTCTGGTTTGTTCCGGACGTTTGCTGTCCTACATTCTGTCTCGTGACTTATCTTGTGCATCCCCTCTGCAGCTATTCTTATCAAAGGCGTCCACTTCTCTGTTCCTGACTGAGATCACTCACGAACATGCAGACAGTTAACTGAACTAGAAGATTGTTTTCACTCCCTGTGGGGTCACACTCAAAACTGGATCTGGAAAACGAATCCTGACACCTGATATTTTTCCGTTTCAGTCATTCCTCAGTGAGGGAGAGTCCAAGTCTGCTCGCTGTGATGATCTGGAGTCCCTGAAGAAGAGAAAGTGCACCGCAGAAAGTATCGAGAACCCGCGAGGAAGCGTCGTTGTCGACAAGGACAAGCCGGTTACGAACCGCAGGAACGAACCTGGAAAACTGAAGCCTGAGCAGATCACCCAGATCCAGCCCCAGAAACTCACCCTCACACTCAGATCTGGTGAGTAATCTCACGTTCTGTCTCCGGGGGGGTATTATATTGTTACAGCAGATGTTGAGTCAGGATCTTTGAGGAGTTACTGACACTAAATATCCACTTTTCTTCTCCGTGAAGGTGAACCTCAGACTTTCAAGCTGAAATTCAAACGTGCTGAGGATTACCCCATTGACCTGTACTATCTTATGGACCTGTCCTTCTCCATGAAGGATGATCTGGAAAATGTAAAGAACCTCGGCACCGACCTCATGAAAGAAATGCAGAAGATCACCTCGGATTTCAGGATCGGTAGGTAGAACCGATCCCACCCCCGGAAGCCCTGTGATGTTAGACGTCCACATTAAATCTTAATCTTAAACCGGATGCGCTCTTTCAGGTTTTGGCTCGTTCGTAGAGAAGACGGTCATGCCGTACATCAGCACCACCCCCGCCAGGCTCGCCAACCCCTGCACGGGGAACCAGAACTGCACCAGTCCCTTCAGCTATAAGAACGTGCTGAAGCTCACAAACAAGGGAGATGAGTTCAATCGACTGGTCAGCCAGCAGCAGATCTCAGGAAACCTGGATTCTCCGGAGGGAGGTTTTGATGCCATCATGCAGGTGGCCGTCTGCCAGGTAAGAAGAGCGTCCAGGACTCTTCCTCTCTGCCTCTGACTGTGCTTATCTTTATGAAAACGTCTTCTTCTGTTCAGAATGAAATCGGTTGGAGGAATGTGACTCGGCTGCTCGTGTTTTCCACCGATGCCGGTTTCCACTTTGCCGGTGATGGAAAACTAGGCGGCATCGTTCTGCCCAACGACGGGAAGTGTCATCTGGAAAAGGACATGTACACCATGAGCCACTACTACGTACGTCCTCAGGACTGTCCTTTTTTCTGCCGTCAAATATGTGCGTTTTACACCATTTAAAATAAAGTGTTTGTTTTTATAGGACTACCCCTCCATCGCACATTTGGTTCAGAAACTGAGTGACCACAACATCCAGACCATCTTTGCTGTCACTGAGGAGTTCCAGCCTGTTTACAAGGTGAATCTGAGTCCCGAAGCACGTCTGTCAGTTAGCCGGCCTTTTCTTACCGTCTCACTTGGTGTCTCTTTCAGGAGCTGAAAAATCTAATTCCTAAATCGGCTGTTGGCACGCTGTCGTCCAACTCCAGCAACGTGATCAAACTGATTATTGATGCCTACAACGTGAGTCAAACTGCACCCTGTTCACCCGGCATCTGTCTGTCCATCACACTTAAGCTTACAGGTCATGTTTGGACCTGATTTATCTGACAACACACGTGTTCAGACACCTGTGTGGTCCCATTTCATCCGTCCTCTTTATTTTGGGACAGTCTCTGTCGTCTGAGGTGATTCTGGAAAACGGCAAACTGCCAGAGGGAGTTTCCATCAACTACAAATCCATCTGCAAGAACGGTGTGGAGGGAACAGGAGAGAACGGCAGGAAGTGCTCCAACATCTCCATTGGAGACGAGGTGCTCTTTGGTTTTGGGTTTTGGGCTCTTTTCTGAATGGTTTTGGTAGATTCTCACTAATGAGAAACAGCTTGTGAGCTAATGATCAACAGGAAACTTTGGGGCCTTTTCCTTAACGGTTTCAATGATTTAATAAACCTTTTGCTGGTTTCCAGGTGTTTTTCCAGATTTCTGTTCAGGCTGACAAATGTCCAGCTGACAGCAGGAGTGAAACCATTAGGATCAAACCGCTGGGTTTCACCGAGGAGGTGGAGATCGTCGTGAACTTCATCTGCGACTGTGAGTGTGCTGCAAAAGGAGAGCCGCAAAGTTCCAAGTGTGACAATGGAAATGGGATCTTTCAGTGTGGAGCCTGCAAGTACGAACTCATGCCAAAGATGGCGCTGCTGCTCCTGTGGCGCATGATGGTTTTTAAAGGGCCGACCTTGTTTTTGCCGTGTCAGGTGTAACGAAGGACGTATCGGGCGTGTGTGCGAGTGCAGCAAGGATGACGTCCACACAGAGGACCTGGACGCCAACTGCAGAAAAGACAACGGTACCGACATCTGCAGCAACAACGGCGACTGTGTCTGCGGCACCTGCGAGTGCAAAAAACGGCAGAATCCCGCAGAAATCTACAGTGGCAAGTACTGCGAGTGTGACAACTTCAACTGCGACCGCTCCAATAACATGCTGTGTGGAGGTGAGCCGAGGGAACAGGAGAACATCGACCACCAGTGTGGGCTGAGAAAACTCGTTAACATTGTAACTTCCTGCCAGGACACGGACGCTGTGAATGCAGGAAGTGCATCTGTGACGCCAACTACACCGGCAGTGCCTGCGATTGCTCCATGGATAAGTCCACGTGCATGGCCAAGAACGGGCAGCTCTGCAACGGCCGAGGTTTATGTGAATGTGGCATCTGCAAATGCACCGACGTTAAATTCCAGGGTCCAACCTGTGAGATCTGTCCCACCTGTCCCGGAGTCTGTCAGGAACACAAGTGAGTCCAGCAGATGAAGCCTGTGGACAGTTCTGTCTGTTTTCATGGGTAAGAAGCTCCCTGAACCCCCGTCCTGTGTGGTTTTTTTAGAGATTGTGTGCTGTGTCGAGCGTTCCCCAGTGAGAAACCCTGCGTGAACTGCAGCTACTTTGATCTGGTCAAGGTGGCAGATCGCGATAAACTGCCCCAACCTACAGACCAGAGTTTCCCCCTGACCCACTGCAAAGTTCGAGATGAGAACGACTGCTGGGTCTACTACACCTTCGCCATCCAGAACCAGACCAGGCTGGTCCATGTGGTGGAGAAACCAGGTATGAGAGAGGCTTCATCGTCAAGAGTCGATTAACTAGACTAACGAATCTGCCTGCAACTATGCTTTCTCATCTGGTTCAGGCTGCACTGAAGGGCCCGACATCGTCCCCATCGTAGCAGGCGTGGTCGCTGGTATTGTTCTGATCGGCCTCGCCTTACTGCTCATCTGGAAGCTTCTCATGATTATCCACGACCGCCGAGAGTTCGCCAAGTTTGAGAAGGAGAAGATGAACGCCAAGTGGGACACGGTGAGTGAGACGCATCCGGCAAATCAAGGAACGCTACCTGGGAGAAGGGGTTGCAGTCAGTACCTGCTCAGATCAAGATGCCTGGGATCTGTTGTCATTTTAGATTTTAAAAATTCATCCAGTTGGTTTTTAAAGAACAAAGTCAGTGTCATGTTGCAGGTTCGAGTTTCAGGTTTCAGCAAGAAAATACTTGAAGGAAATGGGGGGGGGCAAATTTCTTTGGTCCTGATTTGGTGAGGGAGCGTCCTTCCTTCGCTGTCAGTGCTGCCTCTCACTGTCTGCACAGCACAACTGCATCTCCATAAAAGGTAATAGAGAGAGAAGGCTGGAATGCTGGGTAACTGCTGACAGACAGGCCTGCAGCAGCACGAAGGGAGGAACTCCAAAAATACCCCTGAGCACTGCTTTCTCCCCACAAGTGCTATGAGTACTCTTTTTAGATGTACTTGGAAGTATTTTAGAAGTATCTGGGTCATTTCTGCTTTTCCAGTGTGCCAACAGTAGTTTTACAGTGCTCTAAAAAAAATCAGCATTTTCCGACAGGTTGTGACGCTCCCTTTTGGCACAGGTTTCTGTCTGTGTGGTTTTTACCAGCTCACCTTCATGTTGTTGACTAATAATACCAGCACTGCGTTGAAGTAATGACCATTTCTGACACCCATCGGTCCTGTTGTTGGCTCTCTGCTGCCCCCTTTTTTTGGGGGGGGGGGGTGGGGGGGTGGGGTTAGAGGACATCATTCTTTAAATTCAAGGTCTAAAACACTTATAATACTATACCATATAAAACTATTAAACATCCGATTACAAAGATTTACCTGATGTTCAGCTCTGGAAGAGCTTATGTGTCTACCGACTGTACTGGTTTTACTAGCTGATCATTAAAATGAGATATGGCGGCACTTCAGCGCTTATCTGCTGTATGTGACAGCAGTAGACGTGCCAAACTGCAGAAAAACCATGGCAACGGTGACAAACCTCTGTTCATGCCATGTTTGACCAATACCAGTGGTGACGCAACAAATGTCAACACGCACCGGATTCTGTCATTTTTGTTTTGAGAGAACAGCTGCTGTATTTACACTTTTTGCTCTTCTTCTGCTCCCCAGGGTGAGAATCCCATCTACAAAAGTGCCGTCACGACCGTGGTCAATCCAAAGTACGAGGGCAAATGATGGAGCTTCACTCTGACAACACTGTATGGAACCGTATGCGGGATAAACGGGGCGGGTTTTTTAATGCTCTCACTGTTTGTTGTAGCCACAAAACTTTAGCATTTTGCCACTATTTCCGTTTTACTAACTGTTTTTATTTGCTATGCATCTTCTGAAAGTGTACAGTCTGTATAGATGTGGGAGGTTTGTTTTATTTCTTCCATGTGGAACTTGAACGAATGACGGCAAAAAAAAAAAGCTTTTTTGTGCCCTTTAATAGAACCATCATGCCATTTCTGTTGCGTTAATGATGGTGGGAAGCAATACAGAGTTAGCGGTACACGATAAAGTGATGGCTTTTGCTCTCCAGGTACATCGACATGTGGTCACGATAAAATGTGTAAGGCGTGTTTTCAAGCCATAAAATGTTTTTACAGAAGATGTTTCTGTGCTCGTCCTGAGATGGAACAATCAATTACAACATCGATCTTTGCTCTAGAAGAGATGTTTCTCTGGCTGTGTTTCTAGAACACCGGGGTACGGTAGCGCTACTGTTTGGCTCCAGGCTTTTTAACTTCTTAATTTAAAGCCAACTCAGGTCCATGGTTCTTTCACAGTGATGCCAAATACTCACATTCCTGCCTTACTTACTATCAAAGTGTTCTTTAACAAAATGTTTTGTATGTGTTAAAATGAGGGGGAATCCCTTTTGTGACAATTTCATCTTTAGTGGTGCCCCAATCAAACATAAAAAAAAAAAAATTAAGATAAAATGAGTTTGGTTTAAGATCAATGCCCAGGGAGCGCTCTCTGATTTTTGGGGTTTGCAAAAGAAAAGAAAGTCACTCCTATCAATGTGGTTTTTAAGTGCCTTTTTAATTTCCACACATTCACATTTGCAATTCTGTATTTTGAAATTATTTATTGAATAAACATTGGCAACTGTCCACCACTAAATTGTTCATGTACTGTTGTGTGTTTACTTGTTTCTACTTTAACTTTTTATATTCAACGAATATTTTGGATGTTCTACAAACGACCAAATGTTTTTAATGTTTTATCTTGGGAGATTAAAACACTATTTTCTTAAAAGAAGGCAGAATTATGTTACACTATTTCTCTTAATGTCTAATATTCATTACTTATCGCCATCACAGAATAAAGATTATATATATTGTTTGTATATTATGTTAAAATCGAAAAGCGTCATTTTACGAATTAATCTAAAAATTAGCCAAGGCTAACAACCGCCAGACTCCCTCGTGACATTTCCAGCCAATCACGTCGCGACTCGTGCCGAGTGGCACGTGTCGTCACGAGCCCGGGTCCCTCGACCGGTGATTGGTGGCCTCGGCTGACCAATCAGAGGCCGCGGTTTACAGCAAAGTTGTTAACCCCCAACAGTAGCACTTTGGTTGCCACCTCTAGTTTCTGCCTGCTTTACATCGACAGGAAAACATGGAGTTTTTCATCGACTGATAAACACAATCCGGAGCGGTGGAAATAAAGCGGACGGCGGCCTTTTCTGCCGGGAGATCGGCTCCTCCTTGTGGATATATTTTTAAATTCCCGAAACCCACTAGGAGAACTAGCTGCGGCTAACATTAATATCGCTTGTCTCTAGCTAGCTGCGTCGTTCTTTCTTTTTTTCTCTAAACTTCTGACGTGCAGAAATGTTCCCGAATCGATCATTCGGAACCCGCCCGGGACTCGCAGGCAAACGGGTGAGTAATATTTTGTGGCAATGTTGTTAAGTTGGACCGACGGTGGCCAAAAAGGCCCATCGTGAGCAGTCGTTTCTGGCATCAGATGATTTCATACACGCAATCAAATTCCTGGCTGGTCAGCTGGACGCAATTCAGCACTAAAACCACAAGTTCCCCGTCAGTTCCCCGGCTCCTTTAGCCAGGGGGACTTTGCCATCGATGGAGGGCCGAATGGTGTATTTCTAGAGGATGTTTTTATTTTTTATTTTTTTTAAAATAGTTTTCTGTTTGGGGAACCTTGAAGCAGGAACCATAATATCGATTGTGCACATCAGGTGGAAGAAAGGAGCGGATCAGGGAAACGATGGCGTCACAAATCAGCTTTTAGCTCCTATCATGTGAGGGTTTTTTTTTTTTTCCCCATCGTCTTGGCTGAAAACGTAACATTGTTGAATCACTGGCTCCGGGTGTGTGGCTGAACAGTGCCAGGCTGTTCCTGTGGTGTGTCGGGGAACTGCTCGGCCCTCGACCCCTCACACCCACCCGATGGGGGGGGGGGGGGGGGTAAATCGTTATATCCACTCATCCAGGGAAGCTGTGTGTCGGTAAAGCAGAGAAAATGTGCACTTTCGCTGAGTGCGTGAACTGGTGCGTGTTGGGGCACCAACCCCACCCAGATGGGAATGACACGATTCCGAAGGTTGGTGGCATCTGAGTGGAATTCTGTCCATTTAATGATGGGAACTATCACAAAGTTGTGCCCTTTTTATGCATTAGCCTGATCCAAAACATGAGGAATGTTGCAATATTAATGAAAAGTCCTAATTCTCCTGAAGGGAAGGAAAACTGCAGCATAATATCAGAAAAGGGCTCTAATTAAAGTCCTGGATTTGTTAAGAGCTCTTGATCAGTGATTAAAATATGAAAACATCAGTACCTTTTTATTTTAGGCTGGAGGAACTGAAGCGCCAGCAGATCAAAACTGAAATGACCACCTCCAGTTCTCAGTTTCCCTCAGCCCTCCTGATCACTGTCCTGATTTGCATGGAGGATCTAACATGCACACTAACGTGCACGTGCAGCAGAGGGACCAACACAAAGTCATCAAATGGCCCTCAACCTGACTGCTTATTGACTTAAACACTCTTAAAATGTCTTTCTGTCAGCAAGAATTAGGCTTTTTAATGATTCATGTGCACGTAGACAGTTCTGGAGGAGACTGCATAATTCTGTTCAGGTAGTGGACATGTTCTGTCTTACCGGATGGACCCGGAATGATTCCTTTTCTGGAGCCTCTTTTATGACCCATTCTCGTTCATCCTCAGGTTCCGCTGATGCTCTCAGTGGATTTATCAATGGAACGACGAGCTGGACCCCTCTGGGACGACCCTGGATGAGCCCCCCATCACCAGGTAAGACTAAAAGATTTGATGTTTTCTGCACTTTTGCGGTGCAATTTCAGAGCTGGAAGGTTGAGTCCAGTTCAGGGTTCCTGTCAGGTCGATGTTTGGGTCCCCAGCCGATAGATGGCGCTGCTGCTCTAGTGATGAACGTGTTGTTGCGTCTGCGCGAATCCATCTGGAATAAACGACTAATTTGTTTTAATGAGCTCTTATTTTCAGCATCTATGGTTCCGTGAATGTGTCATTCACCAGTTGGATTTTAACGTTTGTTTCTCTGGTGTTTGAGTTCAGATTTACTAAAAAAAATAAAAACAACCCGTAAACATTAACTGTAACTGTAGTTATTTTTTATTTAAAGGGAGCTAAATGTTGCAATTACTGGTTATTGTGTCTTAAATTGTATGTTAAAATTTATACGAACAAAAAAGGGAAATTAAGTAGCTTTGATTTTTATATAAAACATTTTTTTAAAATGAATAACATTGCTATATGTTTCGAAATCAGATGCACTTTTGGTTCTGCATTGACACGCGCATTTTGAAGTAACGTTATTAAAGAAAAATCGTAAATTGTCATAGTCATTTTCTTTCGCAGAAATGCGCAATTTTTAACTTGTCTTAAAAATGTAATTGCAGTTCAATCAAAGTGAACCGCCTTTCTAATTACAATGCTTTTGCACGAGTTTGTTTTTATTTTCATTCACTTTGAGTAATTTTATATTCCGGCCATGTTAAGTGTCTATTTTAATAATTCATGTGTTTGCGTGGAGAAGGAGTTAGTTTGTAAGAAAATGCCCCCTTCCCCCCACCCCGCAACGCGCAAGCGCTTGGGATCGTGTGGGAATGGTCGGTCCGGGAACTGGGGGTTGGACCGCTCCGAGCGAAACCGAGCAAAAGAGTTTTAAATGTCCGCCATGTTGTCCATGGCGCACTAACCCAACGCTAGGGAGCGGAGCGTCAGAAAAAAACAGTCCGAGAGAGAGCGACCAAGATCCGGGCCTTCCCCCGGCTCCGTCGGCGACGCCCTAAATTCAAGCTACAACAATTCGACCGTTAGGATAGGGAATAACCGCACAGAATCATCCATGAAAGCGCTACTCGGAACCGTTGTGAATATTAGGAGATCCGATAGGTTTATATTGCATCTCGAATTGTGAAAAATGAGTAAATTGTCGTTTCGGGCGCGGGCGCTGGACGCTTCCAAGCCACTACCCGTCTTCCGTTGTGAGGATTTACCCGACCTACACGAATATGCATCTATTAACCGGGCTGTGCCGCAGATGCCGACTGGGATGGAGAAAGAGGAGGAATCGGTATGTTTTAATGGTCTGATTTTGCGAAAATACGCGGCCTGGCTTTATTTTATTATTTTCAAACGGTCGGAGGCGTCCCTCTTTTTTTTCCTGCGCAGGCTTTCACAAAATGGCCGCCAATTTTCTCAGTAGAAACACGACGAATTCGGCCCGTCGCTGGTGTACACGCGGACCGGTGTGCATGTTTGGGCAAAAGCGGGACGCGGTGCATCGGCGTGGGGTAAATCGGGTCGTTTTTACCGGCATATTTGTGCATGCGGCGGGTTTGTGAGTACAAAGGAGTCATGTGACTTCGGCGAGGCCGCCATTTTGTGTCGCTTGTCAGGCTGGGGCCTTGTGTTGGCGTAGTGGCGGACGACTGGCGCCAGGGGGCGCTGGCGGACCAACGTTCTGTTAGCCTCGGTGCTAGCTCCATCCAGAAATGTCAACACGGCTGCCGCGCACCGAGGGGAGACACGCTTCCCTCCATTGCACACGCCTTTATTTATTATTGGTGTTTCTTTTAGACACATTCCCGTCGGTAGGTAGACGCGCCGCCTGTCTGGATTCGGATTTTGTAGTAAAGGCGTCCAATAAACAAGCGATATTAGCTCGCAGCCTCCCGTGATTCTGTGTCGTCGTGCTCGGTCATTATGCCGCTTTCAGGCCGTTTGAACAGCAACATTAGTCGGTGCGTGATTGTCTGCGTTCAAATTACGCAACCGCTGTTTCAGCTGGAAGCTCTCGAAGTTCCAGTTGTTGACATTTCATTTCCACCGATGTTGAAACACTATTAAACTGTGAAACGAGTGTTTTTTTAACACCCCCCCCGGCAGTTTCACTGAAGGTGCATGTCAGGGCAGTGCGTGTGGAATGTTTGCATTTGGGGTTAATATCAGGTCATCTCCATTTCTGCAGAGTTCACTCAACACAAGACTTCATGTTGTTTGAGTTTAAAGCGTCACCGTCCCAGCCTATGTGTACACTTTAGAAAACAATGAAATTTGCACCATGCACCCGTGTTTTAATGCTAAATTGTGTCTGGAGAGGTCCGTTCCTGCTCTTGCAGGAGTTTGGTGTCAAGGGTTCAGTGTGTCAGGCGCCCCGCGGGCTGGCAGACCGGCAGCACGTGGTGCAGCGGGAAGAGCCGAGGGTAGGGGTGGGAGGAAGAGGATGCAGGGGGGTTGCTGACACTTCAAAGTGTGCTCCGCTCAGCTGGAGAGCCTGGTTATGTAACGGTTATTATCATGAGAGGCAGGCCAGGGCTCGCGGCGTGCCAGCCGCTCGCCATCCAGAGCTGTCTGTCATCCGTTTCTACGGGAGTCGCTAGGCGATGGAGTCGGTCGGTGATGCTCTGCAGGCCTCGGTTAACGCTTGATGGCATCTCCTGTAGTGTTGCCTGGTGTAGGAGGAGTTGGGATGCTTCAGAAATGGGGCAGTGCTGCAGTAAATGTAATATTATTGGGAATCTGAGTGTTTAAAATCAGTCTTAAACACTTCAGCATTGTTTGTATGTCAGTCTGTTGATCTTCATGATCCCATCTTTTTAAAACGATGCGATCGAGGCCCATCAGAAGCGTCACAAACAAGTTCAGATCCAGACTGGGGACAGAACCGGATGAGTTGTCTGTGTCTAGTGTGTGTGGAAATGGAAATTAAAGTCTAAAGAGCAGGTGGGTATGATTGACTGCAAAGGTCCTCCTTGGCTGTAGTGTTCCTCCACGTGCACAGCAGACTGACACGTACATCCATTCCCATTCAGGTTCAGATGTTCTGTAGGAAGCATGTTGATGCCCGGCTGGCTTCACGTGTGAGGAAGAGCCTCTGCTAAATGTGCTCTCCGAACCGTGAACACAAGGCTGCTGTATTACACAACAGTGGCCTCTCGCGTGAGAAATGGAATTCCATCCAGTCAGGAATGGTTATTTTCCCAGTCGGGCCCAGGAATGGGGCACCTTTAAGGCCCGTGCAGGGGTGGATGCTCCTCTTGTTTCCCACTCATGAGGCGGCTCCGTGCTGCAGCAGCGTGTCCTCGTACTGCCCCAGGCTGTCCGTCATCTTAAAGGGCATTTACAGTGACTGGGACAGTAGCTGTCAGACACCAGACTGGAGCCTCTGCAGACTGGGGGGGGGGGTGATCGATGTCTTTAAGTGGGCTATTTCTGGATACGTGTGAGGGATGAGAAAGGGAATCTGAGGGCAGGTGCGTGAAGACCCTGTTGCTCTCTTCAAGCCTGTTTGTTCTCAGACAACATCTGTGAGGGTAAATAAAGTTGATCAGGTTTTCCCTCTGAGTGCAGGAGCTCTTCAGCCCAGTGGGGGGGTGTTTAGTGTGTAGACGTGTAATCTGTAGGGGGGCTGGCGTTCATCAGAGGACGGCTCCAGGAGAGCCCGTTAGGACCGGAAGGTTCTGAGTGATTCCGAGTTCCCTCCCAAGCTTTTGGGAAGCGCTGAGAATAAAGGAGCATTGGCTTAATGGAGGAGTGAACGTGCACGTCTGTTTCCAGTCTACTCTGGTGATGTGGTGCTCAGTATCTGGGTACCTGGACTCTTTCCATTCCACCAGACCTGTTCCCAGTCATGGGGACTGGTCTTCACTCCGTCTGCACCTTCTCCCAGTTCACGGTGCATCGTTCCTGGGAGCTGAGGTGGGTCAGTACCCTGGGTCTGCATGAGCAGATGTTTGTGTGGTGCAGTTGCCACAGTGGTGAAGACTTCTGCATGTTGTCAGCGTTTAATAATTGTGTGACGCTTCTGGAGGATGTTTGAGTTGAAGCACAAAGGAAAACAGTCTTCCCAGGTCTGTCGTTGCCTTTGACCTGGCTGTGGGGCAGCCGGCAGCCATTATTAATGCCATGCTCAAGGGCTGTCCAGCTCGGACGTGTGTGTTGCACAGATATGCAGGTTGTCATGGGTGAGGAGCAGTTGGAAACCTTTGTTTTTGCTCGTTGGCTGTTACTAACGTGGTAATTCTAGAGTCTTCTGCTGTTGGGTGCCAGGGGCGACCATCCCCGTCCGTCTGTCCTCGGCTGCTTCCCTGATGTACCAGACCTTTCACCATAGCTCCCACATTAGCATCGTTAGCATCCTTCTGTCATGTATCACAGCTCTACTTTATGCATGTGCAGGCTCCTGTGGTTATCCCTAAATCTCTGTCGTCCCTCTTTAGACACGTTTTTCTCCATCGTTTGGCACATGCTAGCTGTAGCGTTCTCATATTGATCCCCATCTCTTTGCTAACTCTGACGGTTCCCCCCACTATTGTAGCTGGTTGTCAGTCAGCCTCTTGGATATCTCGCAGGCTAAATATTTATTTGGGTCGCGGTGCCGTGAAGATCTGCAGCCATTGAGAGCAGAGAGGTTGCCCTGACACCCCAACAGTCCCTCCATAGTAACACAGACGACCTGGAGGCCTCCTTTCTGTTCCGCTAGTGTGAACACTCCCACGGCCGACCAGTCGTGTGGTGTCGCCCACCCCAAAGGGAACAGGGCGTTAATCTGCCAGTGCCTGACCCTCCTGCAGGCTCCTTCCACTCCTCCTGACTAGCGTAGGAGGCTACATTTACTGTCATGTAAAGAGAATCAGGGAATCGACCGTGCACGTTGCCTGCAGCGCTGCCTCCAGAAAGGCTGGTGTCCCAGTGACCCGCTCTTTTACAGCCCAGTCCGGTAGCCACGGATGCACATTTGCCCCATTCTCTATCCTGGCGGGCTCCTCAGAGCGGTGGTCAGGTGGAGTTGTGATTGTTCTGTGTTGATAACGGGTGAAACACGGCTATTAGAACAAGTTCTTACTTGTTAGAACTCGCTTTACTGTTTTGATTTGCTGATATTCTGCAGCACCGCCGATACCGTACATGGAAAAACCCGATTAAACGGCATTACGGACGCTGCACTGGAGAATGTTGCAACATTTACCTGCTGTTGGGACTGAAAGTTGCGTTATTGCATCCTCGTTAGTGGTCGCCGTGTCGTCCTGTAACGGGACAGACTGGAAACATTTGGGGTTTGTACCAGGACTCGGTGCTTTTCACAGCTTCTGTCAACACGTGGAAGCAGCTAACGATTGTTTTCCAGCCTCGGCTCAGGTTGCAGCTGTGCGACGTGTTTTACAGAGGCGGCGTGTTGGTTCCTACGCAGCTTTACAAGCTTTACCGACCTCTTTAATTCATTCCAATTTCTGCTGACCTCAGCAGTACAACAGTTGTAGCCTGTCATTGTGCGGCGTTGTATTCAGCCCCTCCATCTGTGTGCAGGAACACCATCTCCAGAGGGCCATCTCAGCACACCAGGTCTATGGTGAGAAGCGGGAGAACATGGTCATCCCAGTCCCCGAGGCAGAGAGCAACATCCCCTACTATGATTCCCTCTACCCCGGGGAGTTCAAGATGCCAAAGCAGCTAATTCACATACAGCGTAAGTCAGCGTGGGAATGAAGGCACACAAAGCCTAAACTACACAGAAGTTATCTATATTTGAATTGTTATAAAGACATAACAAACTCTAGCCTTAAAATTTTAAATCAGTTTCTGTAAATGGAAACGTCTTGGATTGATAATTATCTGCTCTTATTTTGAAAAGTGTGAAATATTCTGTTTACCCTGTATTACCATGACAGAGATGGCGTCAGGTTGGGGCGAATCCGTTGGTTCTTTGCAAATCCACAATTTCAGTAACTGTTTATTGGCCTCTTGGCTGTTGGGTTCACTTCATTATGTGCAGAATATTGGTCAGCAAGCTTATAAATGGGTGTGTGTGGAGACAGTTGTTGAGGGGAAACTGTGCCTCACATTTAAAACTACAGATTCCTAAATAAATACAGGATGACTATGAGTCTTTGGTCCCCAGATTTGGAAATAACCCGATGAAATTGATTTCTGAATTGGTCAGATTTCTTCTTGTTTGTGGTTAAACTCTAGATGTGGTTGGGGACTGAGTGCTGCGCCACCCTCCTGCTGGCTGTTGCATGTCTGCTTTTGTTATTGAGCGCAATGATAAATGACCCCGGTGGAAATGACGTGTTAAACTACAACGAATGTGGAAACGTGGATTTATTGAGCCAGTAGTGGTGTACACCGGGTCATCGCTGCAGCTCAGAGTGTTCAGAGAATAACAAATACACTGATGTGCAGCTTTAAAACTGAAGGTTTTGGGTTTCTGAGCAGAGCTCAGGTTCAGTTCTTTTTCAACCTCCTCATCGGATGAGTACAAAGGACTTAACTGTGACCGGTTTCTAAAGTCTGTTTTTGTTGTTGTTGTTTTTTTAAATCCTGTAGCTTTCAGCTTGGACACGGAGCAGCCCGACTACGACCTGGACTCAGACGACGACATGTTTGTGAATAAGCTGAAAAAGAAAATGGAGCTCAGCCAACTGCAGTTTGAGGAGATGATCGACCGGCTGGAGAAAGGCAGTGGGCAGCAGGTCGGTGCTCTTTGGCTCTTTATTAGTGAAATCAGCCCAAATGCATCCATACAGGGATCATCACTGATACGTTAAAGGACAAACCTGCTGTATCTCCAAGGCATCGTCCTCAGCACAGATCATCGTATCACATACGTGCACCCTGTGTTTCAGCTGGTGAGCCTTCCGGAGGCCAAACTGCTGCTAAAGGAGGACGATGAGCTCATTAAGGAGGTGTTTGACTACTGGAGCCGCAAGAGGAAAAACAGCAAGGCCAACTCGCTCATCCCCACCGTCAAGCAGGAGAAACGGGACGGCTCCAGCACCAACGACCCCTACGTGGCCTTCCGACGTCGCACTGAGAAAATGCAAACCAGAAAGGTGTGTGGCTGTCAGTGGTTTGATATAATGATCCTCACACAACAGTTCTGGGGGTGACTCTTTTGAAGGTAAAGGAGCTAACAGTCGTTAATGTGAATGAAATGGTTTAACTCAGCCCAGATCATTCATGTGTAAAGTCTGTTATATTTCTTTGATAAAAGCTTGGCTCCGTGTGGCCCTTGTGCCCCCCCAGAGAGCAGCAGGGATCAAGCATGTCATTGATAAAATTGTCTGGCCGACCAAAACCTTTATCATTTGTTCTTTTTTGCAAAATGCTCCTAGCAGCCTACAATTAAGCCATTTTCCATGTTTTTGCTTGAACAAACTTTATTTTGCCTAGTAGACGTAACAAGTGAGTGTGTTGGTACACTTGTGTAGAGGTCGCCACCAAGTGGCTGTTTGGAGAATTGAGTCTGAAAGGTACAAATGTGGTTTGTCGTGTCTGTCGTTGACGCTCAGAATCGTAAGAACGACGAGGCTTCGTATGAAAAGATGCTGAAGCTGCGCCGGGATCTGAGCCGAGCTGTCACCATCCTGGAAATGGTCAAGAGGAGGGAGAAGAGTAAGAGAGAGCTGCTGCATCTCACTCTGGAAGTCTTTGAGAAGAGGTCAGTGCATCTGCAGCTTCAGTCCGAACAAGTCATAAAGCTTTTTAGTCAACCTGGCACCACAGAGTAGAATTGGTTCAAAGCTTTGTTGCCCCTTTCATCAGAAACTTCATGTCAGACTTTGGTGGAGAGGTGATGGCAGAAGTGTTGGCTGAGCAAGCGCTGGTCAGGCCCCAGATCATCCCTCTGGTCCCACTCACCAATCAGTACAGACACCAGGACCACGTTGACCACAAGGACTACAAGTCAAAGGTGAGACATCGGCTTTATTCGGTCTGATCTGTGTAACTCAAAGTGAGCTTGAAAGCTGATTTTTGGCTTTCTTCAGCCTGACAAGATGGAGGTTCCCAGGCAGAAGAGGAAATATGAGAAGAAGCAGAAGGTATTGCCTCTCTCATCAGGTGCCTCCCACCATCAAGGGCCCGCCGTCTTCAATGCCAAGGACCTTAACCAGTACGACTTCCCCAGCTCAGACGACGAGCCCTTTTCCCAGGTGCCTGCACCTCACACAGTCCCAACATCTCCACCTTCATGGAGCATCCTGGCTTTCAGAGGTGCAGATCCTGGTCTTGCTGTAACCTGGAACCTCTGTTCACAGCTGCATTCAGGCTCTTCAGAAGCAGAAGAGGAGAACGACCCAGATGGGGCCTACGCCTTTCGCAGGAAGTCGGGCTGCCAGTACTACGCTGTAAGTGATGCTGTGACTGGAGCAGTGTTACCGTTATCACCATCAGTCATGTGACACATCGGCCAGACCTGCTGTTGCTGTGGGTAACGCCCTCTCTCTGCCTCCAGCCTCGTCAGGATTGTGTTGGAGGCTGGCCGTGGTGCGGTCCCGGGGAGGACGGCCTCGCTGAAGCTCGTTTCCGTTATAGTCTCACCACGCTCACTGTGCCGCGGCGCTGCCTGGGTATGGCTCGGCGGCGCGTAGGACGAGGTGGCAGGTGGGTCGAATGCTGCTTTCCAGTCCTCCACATTCTTCAGATTTTACCTCCCCGTCACTCACGTCCAGAGTTTACTACTCCTTTAATATTTTATTGTAATTAGTATCCAGTCAGAGATAATTTGGATGATTTATGATGTTTTTCTTCTCGTCAGGGTGTTGCTGGACAGGGCGCACACGGACTACGATAACATCTTCCACGGACTGGATCCAGAAGTGCTCCACCCAACCCATCCTCCCTCTCCACGACCGCTCACTCCTCCTCCAACAACTACTTCGCGTTCGCCGGCCACCGACAAGTTTGCCAGTACCTCAGAAACGAATACCTCAGACAGGATTTCCTCCTCCTTCGACCCCTCTCTGTCCTCCCCATCTTCCACGGACCTCAGTCAGATACTGTTGAGTATAAAAGCGTGCCGATGGCGGCACTTTAGACCACGGACACTACCACTACACGAGTTAGACAACGCCCACCCTATATTCAGGAAGTTGAGTCGAGGCCTAAAGAGGCGAGTGTCGGCCTCCATCGCGGGGGGACAACCATATCAAAGGCCAGCACGAGCTGCTCCAGCACCTGCACCCATCGCTGGTACGTTGATCCGCATGTTTTTATTAGCACGCCGCTAACGTCCCTCTGACGGTGCGAGATGACGGAGACGCGAGGTCGGTGACCCGAGGAGCACGTGAAGCTGTCCGAGGGATTCCAAGCTGGACCGAAGTGTCCCAGACAGCAGCAGATCATCAGTGTCTGGTTTGGTGTGTGTTTAACTGTGTTGTTTGTGTGTAGCTTACACGTATGAACAGTACCAGCAGCATCAGGAGCAGCTGAGCCTGATGCACAAACAGCAGCTGGAGCAGGTTCAGTTGCAGCAAGTCGGCAGCTCCACGACCACAAACGCTTCACACGTGAGTCTCGGCCGTAGAAACGCAGCCGTTGTCTCGTCCCATCACTGACGGGACGTTGTTGTCGTCCCCCAGCAGAGCCTGGCACACACACTGGACCAGGCCAAAGCTCAGTTCGCCGCCTCGGCCCTCATCACCGTCGACCAACTGCTCGCTCTGAAAACAAAGGAGGAGTTTGGCCCAGGAGGTGGAGTGAACGGTGTCCTCTCCCCCTCAGGTACCGTGGCTGTCCTCTCGTCCCTCTTTCTGTCCATTGTGGCTTTAAACTCGTTTGTTGTGGACATTTAATCATGTTTAAAATAGTGTAACCGACCAATTCAAAGATGTGAGTTAAGAGTTGACGCAGGTAATCTAACCGAGAACACCTGGTAATTACAGTCTTCCCTCCATAATGGGGTGCACTGGATGGGGCAGATAAGACTGCAGAGTGAACAGAACCTGCTGCGCCGGAATCCCTCGGAAGTGTTCAGGCAGGAGGATTTAGATAACGGAGGAAAAGTGAGGACCCGGAATTTCCATGAGATGATTCCGCGGATGGGGAATAGTGTGAAGCATCTGTCAATCCCAGATAAGACTGGGATAATAATTGTGGATTTATTCTAATACTCCATGTCATGAGTAAATCCAGCTGTGGGAGGACCTGCCAGGGGGTCAAAGGTCAAAGTCCTCAGCTTGTGTAACATCTACTTCAGGAAATACACTGGAATGTTTGAAGTCTCCATTTTGTTTTATTTAAGCTGCACTGGGGTTATTATGGTTTGACATAATGGGATTACACTTCCTGCCTTACTCACCCCCCCCCCCCCCCCGGCCTCTTTTTACCCCCTTTCAGGTGTCTACAAGGGCTTGCACCTGGCGAGTACAGCGTCCCCCTCCCCTGCTGCCGCGGCTCCTCCCATCACCACGCCGACGCCCATGACTCTCCACCCCTGCACCACCACAAGCTCCGCCTCCTCCACCAGTAACAACGGCACTGCCCACCCCACCAACACCACTATCACCACCGCCACCACCACTCAGGTCCTGCTGGGAAACAACAGCCTCCGTCTGGGCGTTCCCACCGGCAAACGCGTCCACGCACCCCGGACGCTAAGCAGCTCCGTGTCGACATCCGCCTTAAAGCTCGCCCACGCCGCCACCGCCAACTGTCAGAAACCCAAGGTCGCCAACGCCACGCCGCTGGACATCGTTCCCAGGTGAGAAGGGCGGCGAAGTGGCGTTGAGCTGTTGTGGCCATGACATCACGCCGCTGCGCTCCAGCCTTCCCTCCCTCACTCTTTCGTTCTCTTCTCAGGGAGAATCACGAGCAAGACAAGCCAGCACTGAACAGTCTATCAGAGAACACAATGGCCATGGAGGTCACGTAGCCTCCGCACACAACGCAACAGTTTTCCTTCTTTTCCTTTTTTTTATCATTTTTATTTTTAGGTGCTATGCATCATTGTGACATCAAGTGGTGGAAGAATGAGCGAAGCAAGGCCGGGTTTCCATGGTAACTGTTTGGGACTTAATTGCAATGCTCATCATACAATCCCCCCCCACCCTAGAATTCCCCTATTGGTTACTGTTGATAAGAGATCGTCTGTAAATTCTTAATATGGCAATTATATGTACAGTACTGCATATTTGTATTACTCCCCCACCCCCATCCTGTTCTTGTATATAACATTACTTGAATACAGAATTGTTCAATTGTGATGTTTTGCACTCAAGATATTAAAAAAAAAAAGTCCAAATTAAAAAAGGAGAAAAAAAAAGAGAAAATGACAAACTGCAACTGGTGCGAGTGAGGTGTGAACGTTGTACCACAGGAAAAAAAGTGTCATCACATGCATGGTGCAGAACCTGCTGTTTGATCTATTTATTGTGCCGTGTTTACAAAAGGTTTTCTCCAGTAAGTTTTTTATTTTTATACACTGTACCACCCCCCCCCCCCCCCCCACCCTCGCTGTAGTCAGTGTTTAGCTAGTTTTTCCCCCCCCCCGATGTGATGTTGTGAACGTGTCTGGGGGCTCGCCCATAATTTTGATTTTTATTCTGGGCGTTCTTCCACGATCTCGCCTCTCGGTAGACTCCATGGAGACGTGCGTTGCTCGGATTCAGGCGTCGACCGGTCGGTGGGATTAGCGTTTCCACAAAGCTCTTCCATACGTATTCTGATAATGAGACCAGTAACAAAACAGCCGGGACGAGACTTTCCCACAAGACATTGCTGCTTCCAAGCACTATCATGGTTTATTTTTATTAAAATTAATGCTGCTTTTGTATGATTTTGGTCTCTGGTTTGGATCAGATGACCTTTTTTGTCCTCCCCACCCCCCCAAAACTCGTATGTTTGAGCTCTTTTTGTATCCTTATTTTCCCTCTCAGATTTCATTACTTAAAAAAAAAAAACTAAATGAGTTTAGAAAATCGCAGTAACTTGTAACTGACATCTTATCATTCCAGCTTCTACATAAGTTTAAAAAAAAAAAAAAAAAAGCTAATTGAAATAAACAACAAAAAAAAGACGGTTTACTTTTAAGAACTCTCTAGAAGGCTGCGATGCCATGAACCACAAGTTTTCGGGTGCCTTCATTTGGGGAAAAAATGTCAAAAAAAAGGAAGTCTCTTCTGTGAAGAGTTTGGTACTGAACAAGGCTACTTGTAGTTTTTCTTTGTCTGTACCACAGTCCCACTGCCCATTCCACTGGCCCAGCTGACTCATGACTTTGTTTTTGTAGACCCTTCTTACACACACACACACACACACAGACATGGGATCGAATAAGAACACCTCTTGAATTGTCACAAAATGAAATAAAATTCCAGGGCATTATGTTTTGAGCAGCGTGTCTTGTTTTTAATCGACTGAACGGCGGCTGATGTTTCCAGCTGTTTCGCTCTCTGGCTGTACAGCTGTGACCCTGTTTTTGGTGGTTCTGGTTCCAGGTGAAGGTGTGCCGAGCTTGTGTTGGGATATTTAGGAGCAGCGGGTGCCCGGCGTGGTCAGCTGAAACACCAAAGGTATTTATAGTTGGTGGCGTTGCCTCCATCAGGGCGCTTCGGCCGCCGTTTGTCAGGAAATTCAGCAAATGTTGATTCTTGGCCAAGTTTTGACTTATGGTGTTTTATGAACATTTCCAGCGCTTCCTGTCGTTCTAATACAAGTGGGAATGGGGGCGGGGCCTATCCCCTGGACACGTCAATCAAAAGTTCACGTTCCAGTTGGATTTGGTCTTCAACTGTTGGAGACACAAGCAGAAGATCCAAGATATAATCCCTTAAAGTTAGCGGCACGGCAGGCTGTGTCGACTGACTGGCCCTTTCAGGGACATTTAAAACAACTGAAATCACATTTTAATCCCAGATTTGAGCGGGAAATCAGCAGCCATCGAAAATAAACAGTTGTCTGGCGCCACCTTCTGGTCACGAGCCTTTTACTCTCAAATTGGGAAACGGCAACATTATCGTTACAATATGGACCTCGTGCATTTCATTATAATAAGTTTAAACATTATGAGCCTCCCACATTTGACATCGTCAGATACAAACCTCAGTACAGGTTTCTTAAACGTCCCCTTTTCCTCCCAAGTAACCTCGGACAGGCCCAAAGATCATTTTTAAGGCTTTATTCATTGAAGGCAGAAACTCAAGCGCTCCTCTCTCAGTAACAGTGCGGGCGGTCTCAGCGCCGCCGTCGTGGTTTGTTCCACGTCGTGCAAACGCGCCCAAATATGTGGAGGTGAAGTGTTGTGTCCAAACAGAGAAGACCCGACCTTTGCTTCAAAGAGGATCCCAAGGCTGCTAAACTACTTGCTTGAATGTATTGTACTTTCTTCTGTCCCAGACATCCCACGGAACCCAACAACCTGAGCAATTTGATATAAATCTGAACTGTCGGATACTTTATGAAGTTCACAGTCGTAATTCCACACGGTCTATAAATTCAGAGTCAAAATATGGACATTCAAACACGTCAATACGTGATAATACACAAGAATCAGTACATAAAAAAGATGTAGTCTAAAAATCACAGTAACGTTGTCTTAATTTGAGCCAGTTGTTGGCGCGATACTGAGCAAATCAAAGAGCCTGTGAGGCTGTGCTGGTCTGGCCGTTGCTGTGGCCCCCTCCTCCACAGGCAGCGGCCCCCTCCTCCACAGGCAGCGGCCCCGTCTCCAGAACACAGCGTGTAACAGCCCAGTAGCAAGTTCTGCTTTGATGGTGCAAGTTCTGCTTTGATTCTGCAGTCACAATGTTGCTAGATGTGGGCACCTGAACAAAAAAATCAAACTATAAAATGTTGCCTCAGAATGTAAGGGGGCGGGGCTTACTCGCCCACCTCAGGTAACCCCTGCTGGGTGATGTTTTTGCTCTATTTCTTCTTTTCACCAATCAGTGATTCCGAATCAGGCGATTTTTGTGGTGATTCACCTTCATATAAAGTGTTTCACCAATTTGTTTCATTATTGTAGATCTTTCTGACTCCAGCTGTAGCGGAGGTGCCCACTCCGTACTTCAGATCCGATTGGACATCATTCCGGTGTTGAGTTTCAGGAAAAACGACTGCAGCTTGCACAATGGACATCTCTGCTTCTTTTCCTTCTTGGTGCGCCTTCCTTTCTTGTACACACCTTCGTATTTCCCTTCCTCTTGCTCCTCTTCCTCATTCACCCAGGGCACCCAAGCTCCCTCGTGCTGGCTTGGGTCTGCCCGGGGGTCGTCTGGAGGGAAATACACAGGCACAGCCGTCTGGTTGTAGTAGGCGAGTCGGGCGAGCAGCTGCAGGACAACGTCTGGTCTCTGGTCCGCCAGGTCGTGGCGCTCACATGGGTCCGCCGTGATATTGAACAACCAGATGTTTTTGTAGGTGGAGTTTTTGTAGGGTGACAAAATGTTGCGTTCTAGGTCCCACCAGCGGCCGGGGAGGGTGGGGAGCACCTGTGGATGAGACGTTTTCAGTCACGTTGGCTCAAACGAACATACGGCTTTGGCTGTTTCGGGCTGTACCTGTGGGGGGACCCAGTCTCCATGGCCTGGATATCCTGTTAGCAGCTTCCAGTCTCCGACTCTGATGGCGGCCTGGATGGACGTGTCCCATAAGGACTCCGAGGTCTGGTGTTTCAGCAGGGGTCCTGGATGAGATTTGGGAAATGGTGTTTCTGAGTGGGAGATGTTCTGGTTTTCCAATAATGTCCGTTTGGAATTCGGAGGGAATCGGATCTCCTTCCCTGGTCCTGGGGGAACTGGTTTTGACTGGACCAGGTTATGGTTATGTGACGTGGACCGTCTGGATTTTGATTTCAACTGTTTAGCTGGAGATATTGGAGACAATGACGGGGAACCACTGGGCAGGGACATCAGAAGTGGTTTATAACGTGATGCTCTCGGGTTAAGCGAGTAGAACGTGGTCTTGTGTTGAGGCTTCGCCTTTGATTTGGGGGGTGGCGCGAGCTTTGATCTAGGAACGGTATTAGCTTGAGCTTTGAGTTTAGATTTCTTTCTGGTCTTCAACTTGAACACTGATTTCTGCTTCAACTGTTGCCGAACAACCTTCTTCTTTGGCTTCTTCTTTCCTTTCAGTTTGGTTCCTAACATCAGAGGAAACATGAGAATAAAGAATGTTAAACAGAAGGTTCTAAAACTCCGCCCACAATTAGTTATAAACTGATATGAACCTGTGACAAAGGAATGCATTGTTGCCTAGGCTTTTCTTTGATGTCTTTAGTTTGGTAGCTACCTCCGGCTCCCGGCTTGATAGCGTCCCAGGTCGTGGGCTGAACTACATGTTTGTGCAGAGGGTCAATGTTGTGAAGGATCTCCTGGCGAGGCGAGTCCCTCCCTTCACTGATGGTCGGCCAGACGTCGAATCCATCCAGGCCCCGACTCTGAGGGAAGGTTCATAAACGGTAATGAAGAGCCACTATGAGGGATTCAATTTCATTATGTTCCCTGAAGTCAAATTCCGTGAGGTCCGTGGATTAGCCAAAATGACTTTTACTGGCTTTGGCAATGGAAACGCGCTTCTACGCAAGCCCAAGATGGAACTTTGGAAGCTGCCTCGACTGGCCAATAAAGTTTCTCTTTCTGAACGATCACATGAACAGATTTATCTTAATCAGTAAAAAGCTTGTTTATTGTAGCGATCAGGATGGTTTTACGGTGTTGACATTGGATGGTCGATAATCTCGTAGAACCGTTCATTCGGTATCACGTAAACTTTCAGGCTGCAGCTACAGTTCTGTCAGGACCAACATTCCACTGACCTGGCTGATGTTGCCCCCAGCCAGACCCACCAGTGTGGGGAACCAGTCCGTGATGTGCAGCAGAGCTTTGGACACCCGGCGGCGGCGTTTCAGCAGTGGGCTGTGGACGAAGGCCACTCCACGGATCCCGCCCTCCCAGTACGTACCCTAGAAACAGACTCAGAGTTGGGATGGATCCCTCTCGCTCTGATCCAGGCTGCTATCGTCTGTCCGCAGGAGAACGTCTACCTTGCGTCCTCGCAGCGGCCAGTTGCTGCCTCCAGTGAACGGCTGGGCACCGTTATCTGTGGAGTAGATGATGACGCTGTTTCTGTAGAATCCGTACTTTCTCAGCGCGTAGGTGACGTTCCGGACCGCCTCGTCCACCGTGGACACCATGGCGGCCAACTTTCTTCTGGCTATGTTCGCCATGTCGCGGTAGGGGTAGATGTAGGACTTGGGGGTCTGTAGGGGAGTGTGTACCGCCTGCAGAGGAACACGGAGGTGGATCAATCGATTTATTTTGCTTTTGGTAAATTCTTCTTCACGTTTTGACTCAATACCTGCAGGGACAGAAGCAGAAATAGAGGTTTTTCCGTGGGGTTGTGGCTCTCCAGAATCTTCCGAGCCCTCTGTGTGAAGAGCGTGGTCGAGTATTTTCCTTCCTGGCCCCACGCCACGCCCTCGCCATCATGGAGATCGTAGCCACAAACCCCTGGGCCATCGCAGGACAGGTAACTGCAGGTGAGAGAAAAGCAAGCTCCAGAACCAGACTGTAGCTTCAATGTTGCCAGGAACTTACACTTACTTGTAGTGATCCACACTTCCTGTCAAAGAGCCAAAGAACGTGTCGAAACCTTTTCTGGTGGGCAGACACGCCTTCCTGCAGGGAAACAGGAAGTCAGCCGACACCTCGCTGCATGTCTGGGGATTTCGCCAGCAGGGTTCGGACCCCAAGATCAGACCCCAGAAAATGGCCCCGCGCCTGTGGCTGCTTGTATTTTGTCAACATTGGTAAAACACTGAGTCCGGTAAAGCTTAAGTAGCTAGCCTAGCATAGAAAAAGACAGTGGGGGGAGTCGGGCTGGTTATTTACTGCAGTCAGCCACCAGGGGGTACTTTTGGGTATTTTGGTCACCCTTCCAACCGCAAACCCACTTCTTGTTAGGCTTTCATGTTTTGGGGCGTAGTAACTTTAAAGGGTCCACAGGAAGTCTGGTCACACTCAAGTGTGAAGCGAGCAGAGCCGATCCCAGATTGGAATGATTATGACATTCCCCTTGTCTCCACGACAGCAGGCTGCGAATTCTTTGCCGCAGAAGAGGAGAAATCCCGATTACGCAACAAAGACTGGCTTGTAATCGTACTCGGCCTCGTTCCTCACCTGTAGAAGCCGAGGTGCCATTTGCCGACTAAGTGGGTGGAGTATCCGGCCTGGCGGAGCCGCTCGGGCAGAGTGTCCATGTGTGAAGGCAGGCAGCTCGGCTGGCTGGGCCTGATGATGGAGTGCTGGAGACCCGTGTGGATCTGATACCTGCGAGGAAGAAAAAACCTTCGTCGGGCTTTGAGCAGATTAAATGATCTCACAGAAGAACAGCAGCAGAATGTTTAATGACCAATCAGATTATTCAGAGCAGCGGCCTCGTTTGCAGCTTGAATCTTCCTGACAGTCGAGAAAAAGGAGGGTTTTTTTTCATGAAATACACACGAAGGTGCAATCAGGAAGCAGACACTGTTGTTGATGAGGTGAGTCGGATTTTACAGAAACGGGGCCCGAACCTTCCGGTCATGAGCTGGCTGCGGGACGGCGTGCAGATGGGCTGAACGTAGTAGTTCTCCAGCCTCACGCCCTCCGCCGCCAGTTTGTCCAGAGTGGGGGTCTTGATGGTTGGGTTGTGGTAGCCGATGTCATTGAAACCCTTGGGAACAAAGACGGAATCTTTAGCCACGCCCCTTTATTTGCTCGTTAACTTTATGTGGTAACTAACTGAATAAGCAACGAAGCAACACAGTGCCCCCTGCTGGTTATAGCAGGAGCACAGGCGGCTCTCTAGTATGTATGTGGACGACTGAAGAGTGTTTGCAGACCTGGTCATCGATGAGGATAAAGACGATGTGTGGCTGCTTCTTCTTCGCTCCGGGCTCATCGTTGGGAACATCTCTCTGGTTGGGTTGGGGCTGCGCAGCAGGCAGCAAGTCCAGGCTGAGGAGAAGGCTCCACAGCAGCGCGGCGGAGGCAGCAGGAGGAGGCTGCATGTTGGACCCAGGAACCCTGCAGAGAACAACAGCCAGAGGCAACAATGCAGAGGAGTTGGACACCAGAGGAGCGCAGGGAAAAATGTCCCGAGTCAGCACAAATTCCCGCAGGCGTACCATCAGCAGGGAACAACTATAGATCATAAAACCACATTGGAGATGGCCTCGCCAGCTTGGCTGCATGTGCGTGCTGAAGCACGTCCATCTGGAGGAGAGACGCTCAAAGTGCTTTTGTTTTTTAACCTTTTACAGCCTCCCAGCGGCGAAAGCCCGATCAGCTCGGCGTGGACGGACGTTTGCAGAACATCCCAGAATACGCAGCTGTCGGAGCCGCTTCTTGATTTTCTTGCAAAACTCTCTGGAAACCAGCTCATGAATTATTCATGTCTGCTGTTGTGAAAACTAGAGTTCGGTTACGCAACTGGTGTTTTTAGGCTAATTAACGTGGTTTTAATCCAACCTGCAGAAACTTCAGCTCAATATTGTTTCTCTTTACGATATTTTTTATTCATCTTTTCCACTTTTCTTAGTTTTTCCACTTTTCTTAGTTTTTCCACTCCAATTTGATTTTACTGATTTTCTCAGACAAGGTTTTTTTTTTAAGAAAATGAATGACTAATTAAAATATTCGTTTTATACAGTAAAAACAGACCAAATGATGTAATTTAAGAACTTTCAAACCCCTGCTTTTACTGGGCTTTTACAACCTTTCTTTGCTGTGGGGGTGTTGACAGAGGGGGTGTTGAGTTGATCTGAGAGGTGTGATAAAAAGCAGCTGTCTGGGCATGAATGTCACCAACATCTGCAGCTCATGGCAGCACTCGGCCCGTGACATGAACTTTCCCTGAGACCATTATTCCCTCTGCAAACACACCCGGCATCAGTTTTCACCGCGTTTACAGTCTGGCTCCGTCTCCGCTTAAAAGAGGAAAAGGTCTTTAATTTCCCACAGATCGAGTGCTCTCAACAGCTGTGCGTTAGTACTACGGCCCCGGGCCCGGGTCAATACCTGGATCGGTGATCGATATCAGTGATCGGCTCCTCTTCGCTCGGCTGATTCCAGTAAGATTCGCAGGAGACGCCGCATGTCCGTCAAGTTTCCACAAAAGTTCCTTCCAGACTGAGTCCACACTTCAAATGAAAGTCTACTAAAGGCAAGTTAAAGATGCCTGAGCGAAACATCCGGTCTGACCTGTCAAAATAAAAGGCGCCACTCAAGTGACGCCGATAAGCGGCTCTTTTTGTTCGGAATTAGTGTCACGTTTTAATATAGCGTGATGATAAAAAATATAAATGTGTTTTTAAAAAATAAAACTCTCGAATCTGATCGATTAGCCGTTTTAATACCACCGAGGCTAGCGTGTTTAGATAGCATTGCTAGCATGGAACGGTTTACTGTGTTTATATTTTAATTGTCTGGGGAAAGAATTACGATCATAAATATATATTTTACTTATTGGTTGGTTGATTCACTCACGAAACTTGTAGTTTATTTGATTTAAGCGAGCCATTAAATTATTTTGTCCCCGCTGGGAATTATGGAGCCCGATGTTACTTAATTTAATGTTTTGCTAATTATTTGCGCTAAATATGCTTAGTTTAGTTGCGTTGTTTAATTATCTATCATACTTACACGGAATGTATTCCCCATTGAATATTTACGTGCCGTCCAACATGCGCTCGTAGGCTGGCTTTTATTTTGAAAGCTCCACTTCCGGTGTTCATTGTTACTTGACGGTCTGAAAACCGTAAAACCTCCCAGTGCTTCCATTAACCGTTCACCGTCGGCTCTCACGGCCCCTCTCCCACAGACGGACAAAGACCGCCCGGCCGAGCCGAGTGGCTGCAGCCTGGACCCGGATCCAGGCCTTGGAGCCAGCTGGCAGCGCGCACCAAACCAGGAATTTCTCCCTTTACGCAACATTACTGTACTGATGCTGAGCTCCGTCTGTCATCCAGACAAACAGGCCTGGAAGTGGGTCAGATGGTCCCGGCCGTTAAAAGTTTCAATCATCCATCATCCAGGGCGGAATTAATTCATAAAAACAGTCTGGCCCAGTAGAACCAGCGAGCTTAACCCGTCTGACCGTGTGCACACATTTATTGTATCCAGTCTTTGCCGGTATAACCAGCTTGTGTTTCCGGTCTAACCAGTGCGCCCTGTCCCAGTAGAACCAGTCCAGTTTTGCTCTCTGTCCCAGCAGAACCAGAAACGTCCCATCTGGACCAGGGAGCGGATCCCTGGCGGAGGTGCTGTGATTGATCCCAGTCTGATTCCTGGCAGTGAGCAGGAGGACCAGGAATGTTGCCAGATGCTCTTCTGTAAACCCAAACATTTGCTCATCGTCTGGGAAAACGCACCGTCTCGGCCCACAAGCGTCATCACGGTGTGGAATGAGATCACACGGAACCACAAACGGATGCATGTATTGGCTCTTTCGCAGTTTGTTTTGTCTTTTTGTCTCAATACAAAAAAATTCACGTCATTTCACAAAAAACTCCGCCCGAACGCGAAAACACCCCCTCAATGTTTGATTTCGGGGCGTGTTGCTGGCTGATGGTAATATTTCAGAACAAGACTCAGTCTCCCATGATGCCGTTCGAGGGGGGCGTCGTCGCTCGCGCTGGGTCTGGCGCGTGAGCCGAGGTGTTAATAACAATATTCCAGCGGTGATCCGGATTCTGCCCCGACAGCCGCTCCAGTCGGACGAGATGAGCCCGGACGAGGACGCGCTTCTGCTGCTGCTGATCTACGAGCACCTGAAGCTTCACGGACACGCGAAGGCAGCCGAGGTGCTGGAAGATCACGTTAAACAGGTGAGAACTTTTGTTCCAAAATGTTCATTTAACGCTTTAATCGGCGCGCGTGACGCTGATTTCTTGTTGGCTTCGATCAAATCAAAGCTGATTTTAAAACACCGCGTTTGCCTTTTGTTATATAAGAAAGTCAATTAATTATAAATGTGTTTTTTGCTCGGATGTTGCTGCAGCCACCGTGCGTGCGTGCGTGCGTGCTTGTGTTACAGCACATGGCAGCAAGTTCGGGCCTCTTGCAGCAAAAGAACATTGTGTTTCAGGAGCTGCAGGCTCGTAAAAAGAGCCTCAACCCCGCGGAGGTGAAACTATTTCACCACTAAATGGTCAGTTGGTGAGTTGGTGAGCAGAAAATAAATAATTAAAATACTTTAAATTAAAATACTTGATTCTGACGTTTACAAATTAGTTTCTCACACGA
This sequence comes from Takifugu rubripes, assembly GCF_901000725.2. Lineage (NCBI taxonomy): Eukaryota > Metazoa > Chordata > Actinopteri > Tetraodontiformes > Tetraodontidae > Takifugu > Takifugu rubripes. Next base: position 14,318,061 of record NC_042306.1, on the reverse strand, counting down.
TCGTCTTATAGAAATCTTTCGTGGTGTCTTAGACTTTAATCTTTTTCACCACCGCACATTTGCATCCTGACTGAAGCTTAATTAATTAATATTTCGGGTTTCTTTGACGAAATGGTCCATTTTAAAGCGGTTTTGAAATTTACATTGGAGCAAAGGAAGTCAGTTCTGGAGTCAGTTCTCCTGCGGAATGGATTCATTTCCGGGAACATGTGGCATCAGGAATTCTGAAACCTCCGGAAATTAAATTTTCCCTTTTTTCCAGCAACACATGTTGCTGTTGTTGAGCGTTAACGTGTTTGCTGGTGTGTTTGTGTGTCGGTGCAGGTGGAGGCGCCACACCTGAGGCTCAACCTACAGGACATCTACACGGCCTGGGCCAAGTACGTCACAGATGCCAAACAGTCGCCAAACTGGAATAAAGCGCCTCACAGGATTTCCTCTGTGAAAGATTCAGCCATCACAAACGGCCTGTTTGAACAGGACGTCGCTAACGGGCTTTGTGTTTGTGCGTCTGTGTGTGAACGGCCGGCTGGACTCCTGCCCAGCGAGTCCCGGGCCTGGAACCAGAGGCAGAACAGAAGAGACGCGATGGAAGCCATGACTCCATCCGAGGAACAGATAGACGAGCGTCGGGACTTTAATGGCAACGATGTTCTGGAGATTAAAATAATAAATCGGACCATTGGGGGAAAATCTGCAGCATGAAAAACATCAGAGCGAAGTTAAATTCGTGTCTTTTAAAGTCAAATCAACTTTTTTTAAATTTTGTAATTAAGGTTTTTAATGAGATGTTAAATTTTACCTTTCGTTGAAGTCATCATTTGTGACATTTTGGTTTTTCTGGCTGAGCAAATTTGTCTTTCTGCTCATCAGTCACACACACACACACATTCCCCTGTCAGTGTGATTTTCTCGCTTGTTTTCACACCTCCAGATTCAAATCTGGTCTCACGCGTAGATTTTAAATAAATTCTGTTTCCGGTTACGCGTAAATCAGAAAAAAGTGAAGTATTTTAAATAATTGACTCGATTTGACGCCTGAGTTTCAGCTCAGGTGTATTTTATTGTGAAGGATGGTCTCCTGTGATTGGCTGCTGCGGTGTCAGTGGGCGTGGCCTGTGTCAACTCTCGATACCGATGTTTTGTGTCGCAGGTTGTGCGCTTTGGCCCAAACCACCAAGCAGGAGATGGAGGACGGCGCCTCCCCGAGGAAGAGCGAGGAAGCCGAAGCCGCCAGCAGCGAAGACGACAGCGGGCTGGACGTGAAGGCGTCCAACACCACCGAAGAAGAAAACGACAAAACGCCTGGTCCGTTTTAGTTCAGATGATCAGAGATTAGAAAACTGCCCCGTTTTGATGTGTTTCATTGAGGATTGAAGGAACAAAATCTTCATTTTCAGACCCTGAAACACAGCAGCTGAAGCCTCCTGATGGTCCGAACGCCAGCGAAGACGGTTCTGGCTCTGAGCACCTGGACGGACAGGTGAGGAGGAAGCAGAGAAACCAGAGAACGGCGGATATGGCGCCCCCTGGTGGACCCTGTGGCCACGAAGTTTTATCAGTAATCTTTAACGTGAACATTTGTTAAAGGCAGCTACGAAAACATCGGCTCATGTTTGAAATCTGTGCTCATAGAAAGAAAAGGAGCTGATCTGAACAGACTCACACACACACACACATAGCTGTTGTCCAGCCACTGTAATAATGAGCTGATGGATGAACAGTAGCTCCAGTGTGATTGGATGAGTTTTCATGTCTCTGTCTGCCCTGAGAGTGTCTGCGTGTGTGTGTGTCTGTACATTGTGTGTGTGTCTCTGTGTGTGTATTGTGTGTGTGTGTACTGTGTGTGTGTATTGTGTGCTGTGTGTGTGTATTCTGTGTGTGTGTCTCTGTGTGTATTGTGTTGTGCTCCAGTTCTGGCCGATGGTTTTGTGTCGCTCCTGACCTGAATGATCCAGCTGGCCAGTGAATCCAGACCAGAACTGTCTGCAAACATGTTTTTATTGATCCAGTTTTGATCAGTTCAGACTCCATCGATCGTCCATCGTTGTGTTTATGCGATGGGAGAATATTGCACAGGAAGTGTGTGTTGCCCTGTCAGCTCTGACACGTTCCTTTGGACCTTTTCTCAGTCGGCTGCCACCGGGACGTCCAGAGAGGCACCAGACGGGCCGGAGGGTTCCGGCTCTGAGGAGGATCTTCCTGATGCAGGAACTTCCAGCCAGGTGGACCCCGGAGCAGCTGACGGGCTCTCGGCGCCGGATCTGACAGGTTCAGTCGGCGTGGAGCGCAGCGCTGACGCCGATGAGCCGCAGCAGGTTTGTGACCCGAGGCTGAACCTCAAGTATGTGCTGGTTCTGCTCCAGCTTCACCTGTGGGAGGAATTTCACCTTTGTTGAGATTGTCCTGGTTTGGAAGCAGCGCGTTCCTCAGAGCTGCTGCTTTCTTTTCCTTCTGCTCATCTGAAACTGATTAGCAGCTAATTCTGGCGCCGCGGCGCTCAGCTAGCTTCCAGGAGCTGAGTCACAATTCTGAAAGTTTTGCTCAACTTGTTTGTCTGGAACAAACAAGAAAAAAAATCAGCTTTTTCTGTCTGAATCTGTTGAGGTAAGACTCTTCCTCTCCCCTCTTCTTCATCACCAGGAGACGGACGCAGCTGCAGAGGTCAGAGGTGAAACTGCTGCACTGGAGCAGACCGATGTCAGTCAAAGCAAGGCCACGCCCACCTGCGCGGAGGAGGAGGAGTCTCCTGCAGAGGTCAGAGGTGAAACTGCTGCACTGGAGCAGACCGCTGTCAGTCAAAGCAAGGCCACGCCCACCTGCGCAGAGGAGGAGGAGTCTCCTGCAGAGGTCAGAGGTGAAACTGCTGCACTGGAGCAGACCGCTGTCAGTCAAAGCAAGGCCACGCCCACCTGCGTGGAGGAGGAGGAGTCTCCTGCAGAGGTCAGAGGTGAAACTGCTGCACTGGAGCAGACTGCTGTCAGTCAAAGCAAGGCCACGCCCACCTGCGTGGAGGAGGAGGAGTCTCCTGCAGAGGTGGCGTAATGAGACAACCTTCAATCAGAGTTTGAGTCCTCCACGTTCACCAGTTGATGTTTTTGGTTGCAGGATCTCGGCCAGATCCCGTTGACCACCCCAGAACCAGTTCCTCAGGAGACTCCGCCCCCCACAGGTAGGGAAGACCAGACACGAGTTGAGGTTCCATGACCTTATGACCCCAGAACTCTGGAATCGTTCCAGAGCAGGATATTAGCGTTGGATCAGAGCGTTACCATGGTTACCATTGTTACCATTGCTCCACATACCAAGTCTGAGCCTTTTTAATAGTTTTCAAACATGAAACGTGTTTAAGGTTAAAGACATTTTCTTTGATGTCAGTTGATCTGAAGTTTCCTACTTTTCTAATCTGAAGATCCAGAGAAAGACGAGAAGATGGAAGAGCCACAAACTGAGGTGTGTGTGTGTGTGTGTGTGTGTGTGTGTGTGTGTGTGTGTGTGTGTGTGTTGGTTTTATAGTGTACATGTCTTTGTGGGTAATTTAACATTTTCTTAATCTTGATTGAGGTGACTCAGTTTGTGTTGGTCTTCTCTCCAGAGGTCAGAGGTCGCTGACCTCACAGTCCAGCCCGACTCTGAAGGGGAAACAAAGACGTCGCCAAAATCAGACGACCTCTCGCTCACCGACCTGGGTAACAACCATCACCGTGGTCGCGAGGTTGATGTTTGTTTTCTGAAGGACGACCCCGTTCGTGTGGAAGGTCGAATGTCTGGAGCATCGTTGACCTTCAGTTAGTCAGCTGAAGGTCAAGACTTACTCCTGCTTGTGTTTTCTGTGGTCAGTTTCAGAGGAACCGCCGACAGCGGGGGCTGAAGAACGAGTGCATCCGGGGGTCAGCATTGTCCTCAACATTGAAAAAGACGAAATGGATGAGCAGGAAGTGACAGAAGCACTTCCTGCCGAGGCCGCCGAGTCCTGCGGAGATGTGGAAACTCCCAGGAGGAAGAAGAAGAAGAAGAACAAAAAAGATTCAGATCCTTCAAGCACAAACGTCTTCATCTTAGAAGCGTCGAGAGATTCTTCCATCTCCAGTAAGAAAAAGAAGGACAAAGAGAGAGTGGGAGAGGTGGAGGAGCAGCAGGAGGAGGTGGAGGAGCAGCAGGAGGAGGTGGAGGAGCAGCAGGAGGAGGTGGTGGTAGAAAAGAAGAGGAAAAAGTCCAAGAAAAGGAAAATAGAGCAAGATGAAGTACAAGAGAACCTGGCAGAGACTCCCGTCACTTCTCTGGACATGAGAAGTAAAAAGAAGAAGACGGAGGTGAGCGAGGAGCAGCCTGAGGAGGCAGAGATGTCTGGGAGCCCAGCAGAGGCACCACAGAAGAAGAGGAGGAGGAATCGGAAGAGGAAGAAGAAGCAGGGAGGGTTGGAGGTGGTGCAGTCCGAGGAGCCGCCAGCAGAGGGAGACATAGACCCAGAAAAGGAGCTGACAGGTAGAAAACTCAACTTTAATCCGAATTATCGAGGAGCTACAGATGCTTTTCTTTTTCTTCCAGATGGAGACGCTCCTCAGCTGTCCTCCATCCCAAAGAAGAGACGCTTCACGAAGAGGCTGAACAGCATGAAGCAACAAAGGCTCCTTTATCAACAGAAGAGCAGCAAGACATCAGGACACAAGAAGAAGTCAGTGTTTGATGCAGATAAGGAAAATATGTCGGTGTACTAAAGCTGATTTATCCTTATAGACAAAAACTGATCCAAGAGGACACGCCTCGACCTGATGCTGCTCAGGACCAGGAAAAAACATCAAAGAAGAAGAAGAAACCCAGCAAACAGCAGGAAGAGAACTCTTCAAAGGAGAACCTGCCACCAAAGAAGAAGAAGAAGAAATTGTTGCCAAGTGAAGATGACAGCGGTGTGATGAGCGAACAGACATGCGAGATACTTCCAGAGAAGAAGAGGAAGAAGAAGAAGATCAAAGCAAAGGAAGATGAAATAAAACCGAGCTCGGACGTACCTGCGGAGAAGAAGAGTGAGAAGCATCATCAGTAACCTGAGATTTCAGTCAAGCTAAAGGTCGAAATTAACACGTTATGTTTTAATTGCAGAGAAGAACAGATCAAAGGAGGCTGAAGAGGCTGCAGAAGAACTGGCTCCTCCCACTTCTACAGTAAAAATCCTAAAGAGATTCAAATAGACATGAATGTTCTGATGACGGATCTGACCAGATGTTTCCTGTGTTCCAGAAAAAGAAATCCAGGAAGAAAATCACCTCTCATTAACTCTGGTACGTGTGTGTGGGGGGGGGTGTGTGTGTGTGGGGGGTGTGTGTGTGTGTGTGTTCAGTTATAACAACTAATGGTGTTATTTTCTGCTTTCAGTTCAACAACAGAATCCTGATGTTTGAGCCCCTGAACCTTGTTTTTTGTTTCTTTTTACACTTCGATCAGTGTTGAACTACGTTGTTACAGCGCCTCTAGTGGACAAACTGATGAATTATATCAGAATCTCTGGGAAATGTTCTCTCCAGGACAGTGGGACAGTTATCAGTACTTGACATTTTGTTCTGTGCTCAAATATCACTATCGCTTTAAATCTAATTGTATATTGGTATCATCAAAGGGAACCGATGCTATTGGACACCACTTTAGGGTGCCACCTATAGGTCACCTTGGATATTCTGTTTACTTTACAGCTCGAATCATTGAAGCTGTTTTCACTGTTGTTCCTTTTTTTCATTTGTTTCTAATTTTCTTCCAGATCTGTGAAATTGTGTTTATGCTGATTTTCTGTGTAACCAGAGAAAACTGATCACACCTGTTTCCTGTTGCTGCAACAAATGTGAGAATAAAAGGTTCACTTTGTTACTTTCTGTCCACTTAAGTCATTTTGTTCATTTTTTATTGTTTACATCTTCTAGTTAAGGCGATAATCTGTAAACATGACAAATTATTAATCCGACTGTAACTGGACAACTGAAGTGCATGTGAAAGTCATCATCATCACATATATATTTAAATGTATTCATATCACCTCCCACCATCGTCATCATCATAAAAGATGTCGTCATCCTCATGACCATCATGTTCATCATCCATACATCACATCTACATTTCTCTTGTATCTATATCTGTAAGTATGTGTGTGTATATCTGTGTGTATGTGTATATTTGTATCTATGTATGTCTTAAGTATGTGTGTGGTTGAACATCTGTCTTTGTGTGGTTCAGTGTATCTATGTTTGCATGTATGTATGTGTGTATGTATAAATGCATGTGTGCAAGTACATATGTATGTGTGTGTATATATTTCTGTGTATATGTATGTGTGTGTGCGTGGATATACTTAGTATTTATATGTATGTCTATATGGATATATGCAAGTATGTATGCATATACTGTATATGTGTGTGTATTTATATATACATATATGAATCTATCTAGTATGCATATGTATCATTGTGTGTGTGTGTGTATATGTCTGTTCATGTATTTTTGTGTTTGAATGTATCTACATATCTATATTTGTATGTATGTCTGTGTGTAAGTATGTGTATGTATCTGTGTGTGCATGAATAAATGAATGTGTGTGTATGTGGAAAAACTTTTTGTATGTATGTGTGCATGTGTCTTTGAATGAATGAATTAATGTATGTACGTATGTGTATGTATTTGTATGAATGTATCTATGTCCATAGGTATGTTTGTAAGTACGTACGTGTGTTTTTATCTATTGCCATGTACGTACATGTGTGTGTGGGTGTGTGCGTGCGTGTACGTGTGTTTGCAGGTACCTTCGTCATCTGAGCGAAGATTGCAATGCGTACATGTTGCAGCTCGTCCAGCAGGGGGCGATATTGCCACGGTGTAGATGAGGCACCTGCTGAGCTTTAGTGTTTCTGGTCGTTGTTGGAAAGTTCGGAGGGAGGAACCAGCTGGTCAGTCAGTCACCATTGACATTGGATTAAAACATCCTGAATACCACAGACATCAAGAGTAACATTTCAGGTTAACCATGCTACTACGTCTGACATTCCTGGAGACCCGTCCAGATCTGCTTCCCCTGGCTCACCTGTGTGCAGGTAATGGCGTCAGTGCCAGACTCTCCTGGGCCATTTTTTTTTTAGCATCATTACTTGAAGTTGCATTTTAAATTGCTTTACATCGAACAACTTGTAAACTGGCAACATACCGACATCCTTGATTAAGAGAAGTCTGTGGAGAAGTCTCATCTCCGGCAGGTCACATGATCAGGTCACATGATCAGGGTGGGCAGGAATGGATTCATCTATGAGTCCATCTGTGTAAATACAGTGAGGGATACTCAGCACATCGTTACTCAAATGGTGAAACAGTCGAGCATCCGCCACGCGGCATTCCCAGGAGCCTGATATTCCCACACTGGTTCATGTAATCAGTTTAATGTATATATCTGGATGTGGGAGGATGTTATTAGCCTTCCTCGGAGCCTCTCGGACTCACAGACGTTTCATGTGCGTATGGATCGTTGTCTATACTGCACCGGGTCATCACTGTGTCACCTCTCCCACACATTTTCAGGGAACTTTATTTTATGGACAGGTTGGGATGAGACGGAGTAGCTAGTCAGCGCCGGTGTTCTCCAGGAACAATGAGGAGAGACGAAACGGTCCTGCAGTCTACCCAGCATGCACTGCTGCTGCCCAGCCTCTCCAAGGACACCCTAGGGGTGCTTTTACATCACGAACATATGCAAAGGATTGTTCAAATAACCTTGAACATCAACGCAGAACATCAAAGACCGAGGAAGGTTCCAGGTTTTAAGACGATTTAAGAAGATTTGGAGAATCAAAATGTGAATCCCATCAAAACTATGAAAAAGTTATCAAAGGATGAAAGAGAAGCGAGGACGTGCTCAGGGATGAAAGGAGGAGCAGCTATCAACGCTAAACACTCGCAGAGAATCAGACCAAAGATCAGCTCCAGCTGCTCCAGCGTCTGATGATTCTGAGCATGTTTCCATAGCAACGGCGATGAGTAGACACCTGAAAAATGGGAATCTGCCGCAGCTACCTGACCGGGCAGGTAAACATTCAGACTCACATGCTGTGTTTCAATAATATCACAAACTACTTGACAATTACCACAAAGTACTGCAGCAGTACTACAAACTACTACTTTAATGCTCCACACGACTGCCACAGCAGCAGCATTTACTAACTACTGCAGGAACACCACAAACTACTGCAATAAAACTACAAACTGCGCAGTGACTGGACAGAATTCCAGAAAGAAAAGGCATCAGCTGCATTTTGGATTTGGTTAATTTCCTGTCTTGCTGCCGTGGCAACAGAACATGAGAAAGAAACCTGAGGGATCAGAGTGTTACTGAAACAGTCGGTGAAAACTGTTGCATTTCGGGAGTTGAGCTGAGACTGAAGCAAAGAGACAGTTTCAGACTACTTATTACATTAAAAATTCCTATTTTTCCAAAAGCCTCACCTGTAAGGAGTGGAGGTGGGCTCCTACCACCTCAAGCCAGCAGGGAGCGCCCTGGGGCGTAGCATGAAAGAGACCTTGAAGATTCAGTTGCTTGTGAGGGCCAATAAGGGTGAAAGCTCAGGAGGTTGAGGTTAAAAGCATCAATCGACAGAAGAAACCGAGGAAGCTGTGGAACAACACGAGTGAAGCTGACCTCAGCCCAGCTACGCAACCACCACAGCAGGAAAAAACTTCTTAAATCCTTCTGACAAATGGACAATTGAGAGAGAAATGTGTTAAAGATAGTTTAAAAGCTCCATGTTGGCGCCGAGCTGCCCACAGGAGTTGCTTGGACCCGCATTCTGTAGTGTTTTTGGATCAAAGTCTCCAAAACACAAAGAAAAAAGAGGTCACGTCTCAGAGGAACCCTTGCAGAAGTTTGCCCAGGACTATGCTTTAAGTCCTCATAATCTGTTTATAACCGAGTTTGCAGACACTGGGAGTAGCTCCCGCCCTCAAACTAATCAGTGACCTTTGACCCAAGACACCTGTCCTCACTCTTGACAGGACAGGACAGGACAGGACAGGACAAGGCAGGACAAGCAATCTCACAGCCTGGATACTGCTGGGAGACTCATGAGCCGGTATACCTCAATGTTTTTGTGTGTCAGTGTAGTAGAGAGCTTTTCTGGGAAGGATTTATTTTTTATTTTAGTTGTCTCTTTATACATTCTAGGAAAGTAAACGTCAGGACTGCGGTGCTATGGCACAATGGATCTCAATCTGAATGGTTCTGGCCAAGGTGTCAGAATGACACAGCAACAGCATCTTCAAAACCTTTAAAGAAAAAAAGTCTTTCTGGGGGGGAAATTTGTTTAAAGTGGAAACTTTTCAACTTCAAAAGAATCAGAGAGTCCAATAAATGTATTGTTTTAATTTATTTTCAAAAGTCCATCATACATGGGTTGACAAGATGTATAACAACACACAATGATATCCAGTATGCAATTTACATATTCACAATTCACACAAAGCCTCTGGCAGCTTATCCAGGTAACTGTAAATTTTCAGGTGAGCTTATACCCCGGTATTCATGGTACTCGCTAGTGTACATTTGGACACATCTGTCGCATCCTCAGAAAGACCAGAAGTTTCCTGCTCGCTCTTGCAGCCCATGAAATTGTCTACCCCTCAGTGTGACACACCCTACCATCACCAGATTTACCATCCATATAATCATCACAGTGGTGCTGGCAAGTTCCTCACAAGAAGCGCGTAATCCAAAGATTCTAAATACATATGTCCTGGTGTTCAGGCTGAGTTTTAGTTGGTCCTCGTGCACTCAGTAGTTAGTGCATTTGAAAACCTTGGAAAGGGATTTGCCCAGGAAGGAGAAGAACCTGGTGATCACACTTTTCTTTTTTCTTGGCATTAACAACTGTTTGTTAATGATCAACATGATTTGATCAACAACTACTGGCTCTTCACACATGATTGAAAACATAACATTGTCTGGAGAGCCCAACACTTTGTAGAGCAGCTTCTTAATGTTCTTCTCCAGGTTCTCAAAGACTTCAGAGTCTGTGTAAAACTGCTCTTCTTTGACTCTTTCCCACACTATTTCTACCAGGTTGTTGATTAGATCATAGGCTGTCATTGGCAGCACCTGTGCATCCGAGCACACCGTGAAAACTACCTTTTTGATGACAAACTTCAAATACGATTTGTTTGTAGCTCGCTGTGCCTCTTGGCGAGCTATGTTTTCATCACTTCTGACTGGTGCTGGCAACTTGTTAATCCCAGAGCGGTCCACATAAGGCACCGTCACCCTGTCAATGACCCACTTTACCTGAGTCTTCAGGTACCAGTTCATTAAACCCATAAAGACCCATGCTTTGCTCCTAATATCTGCATGGACTTCACTCGGATCTTCCCTCTCAACTGTGGGAGAAGTATCTTCTGGTACTGAGTGATGGTAAATTTCATTACTCAGTTCTTGGTTGAAATCCAAGACTTTGTTCCCACACAAGTCTGTGAACACCTGGACTAAGGCATCCTCACATTCAGTATTGTGATCTTCCTGATCCAGAAACTGGGATGAAAGTTTCTCCAGGATCGTCTTTACTGAGTCACTCTTGGCTTTAGCCTGTTTGGGATGTTTTTTCTTCAGTTTAGCAAATATGCGCATTAGGCAAACTTTGGCAAAACACTTAGCAAAAAACGATTTGATTTTTTTCACAGCAGGTTTGACAGCTATTGTTTCTGATCTTGTCTCAGAGAAGGTGCTTATTTCTTCAGCTATTATTTTAATTTCCTCTGATATTTCATTGTGCAAGTCCTTACATTCATCTTCTGGAAGATCTACCATCAGAGGACTGAAGATATCCCTAAACTCATAATTGATTTCCTTCCTGATCCCCTCTGCGATGGGTGATTTTATGTCCTCGTCCAGTAAAAGATCTCTTGAACTTAGTGTGCATTCACTAATTTTATGTGGACGAGGGCCAATAAAAGTCTTGATCTCATCTGAAAACTTTTTGAAAATCTCCACAAACTGGACAATCATGGCATTGATTCTGGAGATCGGGGTGATTCGCTGGCTGGTTACTTTTTCACTGCTGGAATGTGAATGGTTCAGGTTAGCTTTCACCTCCTTTTGAATTGTGTCCGTCAAGGTCCGAATTCCATCAGTGTCGACTTCATCTTGAATTCCCAAAGCTTCTAGTATTGTCTGAGAAAGATTTTCTTCCAGCTTGGTCAGGACACTCTCCTCAGATGTGGGTGTGTGAGACATCAAAGTTGATACAACGGAGTTGGATAGAGCTGCAATGATTTCTAGAATCAACTCTGCCACTAAAATTGTTGTAGCATCGTCAGGACGACCATGAATAAAGGACTCCCACTGTTCTACGGTTGTTCTTTCCAGGAAGGAGCGAATAAGTGGATGAACATTGTCCATGGCAAATTCATTTGCATGTAGTGTGTAGCTCATATTTGTTGGACTGCTTGTGAATCTATTAAATATTCAGTTGTTTATTTTAGCCAACATACATTTAAAATGTACGATTGTATTGTTGTATCAAAGCACCAAATGTTTAGTACTTCAAAGCCAATTCACCATAGCATACATTAAAGCCTCTTTAAACATATCAGTTAATATATTAAAGTTAATTTCCCCCATGAAAGGCACTTTCCTCCTTTCATTCCTCTAGAGTTACAGTCTGCTCCAAGCTAATCAGAACACTCTTGCATACCTGTGTCTTCCCTTTGCTTGTCAGCCCAATCTAGCACACCTGTTCAGATCTCAATTATCTAAACCCCCTCCCTATTCACTACTCGCCACATGGGGGACTTGGATTGAGTGAACTACGTAGCGCACTGAATTTAAAATGATCTTTCGGACACTATGGCACACGTAAAATAACGTCATGGTGTCGCATAATAATTATGACCCCGGTCGAAGGTAAAAATGGCCAAGTCCATTTAATTATTTTTAACACACCCCAATACATTCAGTGGCCGTATTTTAGAAATGCAATATTTTACGCTAAAATTAACTTTAGATAGTAAAATAAAATATCAATGTTCATAATGATAAAATAACAATTACTTAATACCTAAAATAATTAGTGTCCCTTGACATTTTCAAGCCAAGACGTGATGGCACATTCTCAAGTTATATTCCGCTGTTGTAAAAACATTTAATAAAGCAATTTTTCATCAAGAAATGGATCCAGAGCTACTTTTCATCTTTGTAAATATTCTTTTACTGAGATCCTGTCGCCTGGTGAGGAACAGACAATTTTGAAGAACAATTTAAAGTGAGGGAGGGGGGGGAAACAGTGTAGGTTGATTTTTTATTTTTTTTTACACATTTATGTTGTAATATTTTAAGATGATAATATTGGACCCCGACTGAAAACAATTGTAAACTACACATTGAGTTCTTATTTCCCAAAAATTTCATATATCAAACTGCACAGTGGAAATTACCTTTAAAAAAAAAAAAGGTCATGTGATACCGTCAAGGCAGATGGGATACATTTCTGAGTTAGGGTACATCGGTTGTACACTACTTTTTCCAGTGCATTGTGGGATACATTGAGTGCACTGCATAGGGTCGAGCAAATGCTCACAAAGAATTCGGACATAATTTCAAAATGGCGTACACACTCTTGAGTGCACTATGAGGGTATAGGGGGTGGTTTCAGACACAGCGCTTGTAGATTGTTTGCGATCCCGTGCCCGATTCTCTAGCGTTATTTTTCGGGACGATTTCTTGGTTTTGACCCTGCCTGTCCTGGTAAACTACTCATTCTTCCATTTGACCAAGACTGTGCCTGCTCTCTGCCCGTTTCCATTTGCCTTAAGGAGGTGGGAAGTGGGGGGAGGAGAGGATAGGCCGGTATACCTCCATGTTTTTGTATGTCGGTGTAGTAGAGAGCTTTTCTGGGAAGGATTTATTTTTTATTTTAGTTTTTTTTAATATATTGTAGGAAAGTAAATGTCAGGACTGCGGTGCTAAGGCACAATGGATCTCAATCTGAATGGTTCTGGCCAAGGTGTCAGAATGACACAGCAACAGCATCTTCAAAACCTTTCAAGAAAAAAAGCCTTTTTGGGGGGGAAATTTGTTTAAAGTGGAAACTTTTCATCTTCAAAAGAATCAGGGAGTCCAATAAATGTATTGTTTTAATTTATCTTCAAAAGTTCATCATACATGGGTTGACAAGATGTATAACGACACACAATGATATCCAGTATGCAATTTACATATTCACAATTCACACAAAGCCTCTGGCAGCTTATCCAGGTAACTGTAATTTTTTCAGGTGAGCTTATACCCCGGTATTCATGGTACTCGCTAGTGTACATTTGGACACATCTGTCGCATCCTCAGAAAGACCAGAAGTTTCCTGCTCGCTCTTGCAGCCCATGAAATTGTCTACCCCTCAGTGTGACACACCCTACCATCACCAGATTTACCATCCATATAATCATCACGGTGGTGCTGGCAAGTTCCTCACAAGAAGCGCGTAATCCAAAGATTCTAAATACATATGTCCTGGTGTTCAGGCTGAGTTTTAGTTGGTCCTCGTGCACTCAGTAGTTAGTGCATTTGAAAACCTTGGAAAGGGATTTGCCCAGTGAGGAGAAGAACCTGGTGATCACACTTTTCTTTTTTCTTGGCATTAACAACTGTTTGTTAATGATCAACATGATTTGATCAACAACTACTGGCTCTTCACAGATGATTGAAAACATAACATTGTCTGGAGAGCCCAACACTTTGTAGAGCAGCTTCTTAATGTTCTTCTCCAGATTCTCAAAGACTTCAGAGTCTGTGTAAAACTGCTCTTCTTTGACTCTTTCCCACACTATTTCTACCAGGTTGTTGATTAGATCATAGGCTGTCATTGGCAGCATCTTTGCATCCGAGCACACCGTGAAAACTACCTTCTCGATGACAAACTTCACATACAATCTGTTTTTAGCTCGCAGTGCCTCTTGGCGAGCTATGTTTTCATCACTTCTGACTGGTGCTGGCAACTTGTTCATCCCAGAGCGGTTCACATAAGGCACCGTCACCCTGTCAATGACCCAGTTTACCTGAGTCTTCAGGTACCACTTCATTAAACCGATAAAGACCCATGCTTTGCTCCTAATGTCTGCATGGACTTCACTCTGATCTTCCCTCTCAACTGTGGGAGAAGGACCTTCTGGTACTGAGTGATGGTAAATTTCATTACTCAGTTCTTGGTTGAAATCCAAGACTTTGTTCCCACACAAGTCTGTGAACACCTGGACTAAGGCATCCTCACATTCAGTATTGTGATCTTCCTGATCCAGAAACTGGGATGAAAGTTTCTCCAGTATTGTCTCTACTGAGTCACTCTTGGCTTCGGCCTGCTTGGAATGTTTCTTCTTCAGCTTAGCAAATATGCGCATTAGGCAAACTTTGGCAAAACTCTTTGCGAAAACGACTTGATTTTTTTCACAACAGGTTTGACAGCTAATGTTTCTGATCTTGTCTCAGAGAAGGTGCTTATTTCTTCAGCTACTATTTTAATTTCCTCCGATATTTCACGATGCAAGTCCTTACATTCATCTTCTGGAAGATCTACCATCAGAGGACTGAAGATATCCCTAAACTCATAATTGATTTCCTTCCTGATCCCCTCTGCGATGGGTGATTTTATGTCCTCGTCCAGTAAAAGATCTCTTGAACTTAGTGTGCATTCACTAATTTTATGTGGACGAGGGCCAATAGAAGTCTTGATCTCAGCTGAAAACTTTTTGAAAATCTCCACAAACTGGACAATCATGGCATTGATTCTGGAGATCGGGGTGATTCGCTGGCTGGTTACTTTTTCACTGCTGGAATGTGAATGGTTCAGGTTAGCTTTCACCTCCTTTTGAATGATGTCCGTCAAGGTCTTAATTTCATCAGTGTCGACTTCATCTTGAATTCCCAAAGCTCCTGTTATTGTCTGAGAAAGATTTTCTTCCAGCTTGGTCAGGACACTCTCCTCAGATGTGGGTGTGTGAGACGCCAAAGTTGATACAACGGAGTTGTACAGAGCTGCAATGATTTCTAGAATCAACTCTGCCACTAAAATTGTTGTAGCATCGTCAGGACGACCCTGAATAAAGGACTCCCACTGTTCTACGGTTGTTCTTTCCAGGAAGGAGCGAATCAGTGGATGAACATTGTCCATGGCAAATTCATTTGCATGTGGTGTGTAGCTCATATTTGTTGGACTGCTTGTGAATCTATTAAATATTCAGTTGTTTATTTTAGCCAACATACATTTAAAATGTACGATTGTATTGTTGTATCAAAGCACCAAATGTTTAGTACTTCAAAGCCAATTCACCATAGCATACATTAAAGCCTCTTTAAACATGTCAGTTAATATATTAACGATAATTTCCCCCATGAAAGGCACTTTCCTCCTTTCATTCTCTGTCATTCCTCTAGAGTTACAGTCTGCTCCAAGCTAATCAGAACACTCTTGCATACCTGTGTCTTCCCTTTGCTCGTCAGCCCAATCTAGCACACCTGTTCAGATCTCAATTATCTAAACCCCCTCCCTATTCACTACTCGCCACATGGGGGACTTGGATTGAGTGAACTACGTAGCGCACTGAATTTAAAATGATCTTTCGGACACTATGGCACACGTAAAATAACGTCATGGTGTCGCATAATAATTATGATCCCGGTCGAAGGTAAAAATGGCCAAGTCCATTTAATTATTTTTAACACACCCCAATACATTCAGCGGCCGTTTTTTAGAAATGCAATATTTTACGCTAAAATTAACTTTAGATAGTAAAATAAAATATCAATGTCCATAATGATAAAATAACAATTACTTAATACGTGAAATAATTAGTGTCCCTTGACATTTTCAAGCCAAGACGTGATGGCACATTCTCAAGTTATATTCCGCTGTTGTAAAAACATTTAATAAAGCAATTTTTCATCAAGAAATGGATCCAGAGCTACTTTTCATCTTTGTAAATATTCTTTTACTGAGATCCTGTCGCCTGGTGAGGAACAGACAATTTTGAAGAACAATTTAAAGTGAGGGAGGGGGGGGGGAAACAGTGTAGGTTGATTTTTTTTTTTTTTTCACATTTATGTTGTAATATTTTAAGATGATAATATTGGACCCCTACTGAAAGAAAACAATTGTAAACTACACATTGAGTTCTTATTTCCCAAAAATTTCATATATCAAACTGCACAGTGGAAATTACCTTTAAAAAAAAAAAAGGTCATGTGATACCGTCAAGGCTGATGGGATACATTTCTGAGTTAGGGTACATCGGTTGTACACTACTTTTTCCAGTGCATTGTGGGATACATTGAGTGCACTGCATCGGGTCGAGCAAATGTTCACGAATAATTCGGACATAATTTCAAAATGGCGTACACACTCTTGAGTGCACTATGAGGGTATAGGGGGTGGTTTCAGACACAGCGCTTGTAGATTGTTTGCGATCCCGTGCCCGATTCTCTAGCGTTATTTTTCGGGCCAATTTCTTGGTTTTGACCCTGCCTGTCCTGGTAAACTACTCATTCTTCCATTTGACCAAGACTGTGCCTGCTCTCTGCCCGTTTCCATTTGCCTTAAGGAGGTGGGAAGTGGGGGGAGGAGAGGATAGGCCGGTATACCTCCATGTTTTTGTATGTCGGTGTAGTAGAGAGCTTTTCTGGGAAGGATTTATTTTTTATTTTAGTTTTTTTTAATATATTGTAGGAAAGTAAATGTCAGGACTGCGGTGCTAAGGCACAATGGATCTCAATCTGAATGGTTCTGGCCAAGGTGTCAGAATGACACAGCAACAGCATCTTCAAAACCTTTCAAGAAAAAAAGCCTTTTTGGGGGGGAAATTTGTTTAAAGTGGAAACTTTTCATCTTCAAAAGAATCAGGGAGTCCAATAAATGTATTGTTTTAATTTATCTTCAAAAGTTCATCATACATGGGTTGACAAGATGTATAACGACACACAATGATATCCAGTATGCAATTTACATATTCACAATTCACACAAAGCCTCTGGCAGCTTATCCAGGTAACTGTAATTTTTTCAGGTGAGCTTATACCCCGGTATTCATGGTACTCGCTAGTGTACATTTGGACACATCTGTCGCATCCTCAGAAAGACCAGAAGTTTCCTGCTCGCTCTTGCAGCCCATGAAATTGTCTACCCCTCAGTGTGACACACCCTACCATCACCAGATTTACCATCCATATAATCATCACGGTGGTGCTGGCAAGTTCCTCACAAGAAGCGCGTAATCCAAAGATTCTAAATACATATGTCCTGGTGTTCAGGCTGAGTTTTAGTTGGTCCTCGTGCACTCAGTAGTTAGTGCATTTGAAAACCTTGGAAAGGGATTTGCCCAGTGAGGAGAAGAACCTGGTGATCACACTTTTCTTTTTTCTTGGCATTAACAACTGTTTGTTAATGATCAACATGATTTGATCAACAACTACTGGCTCTTCACAGATGATTGAAAACATAACATTGTCTGGAGAGCCCAACACTTTGTAGAGCAGCTTCTTAATGTTCTTCTCCAGATTCTCAAAGACTTCAGAGTCTGTGTAAAACTGCTCTTCTTTGACTCTTTCCCACACTATTTCTACCAGGTTGTTGATTAGATCATAGGCTGTCATTGGCAGCATCTTTGCATCCGAGCACACCGTGAAAACTACCTTCTCGATGACAAACTTCACATACAATCTGTTTTTAGCTCGCAGTGCCTCTTGGCGAGCTATGTTTTCATCACTTCTGACTGGTGCTGGCAACTTGTTCATCCCAGAGCGGTTCACATAAGGCACCGTCACCCTGTCAATGACCCAGTTTACCTGAGTCTTCAGGTACCACTTCATTAAACCGATAAAGACCCATGCTTTGCTCCTAATGTCTGCATGGACTTCACTCTGATCTTCCCTCTCAACTGTGGGAGAAGGACCTTCTGGTACTGAGTGATGGTAAATTTCATTACTCAGTTCTTGGTTGAAATCCAAGACTTTGTTCCCACACAAGTCTGTGAACACCTGGACTAAGGCATCCTCACATTCAGTATTGTGATCTTCCTGATCCAGAAACTGGGATGAAAGTTTCTCCAGTATTGTCTCTACTGAGTCACTCTTGGCTTCGGCCTGCTTGGAATGTTTCTTCTTCAGCTTAGCAAATATGCGCATTAGGCAAACTTTGGCAAAACTCTTTGCGAAAAACGACTTGATTTTTTTCACAACAGGTTTGACAGCTAATGTTTCTGATCTTGTCTCAGAGAAGGTGCTTATTTCTTCAGCTACTATTTTAATTTCCTCCGATATTTCACGATGCAAGTCCTTACATTCATCTTCTGGAAGATCTACCATCAGAGGACTGAAGATATCCCTAAACTCATAATTGATTTCCTTCCTGATCCCCTCTGCGATGGGTGATTTTATGTCCTCGTCCAGTAAAAGATCTCTTGAACTTAGTGTGCATTCACTAATTTTATGTGGACGAGGGCCAATAGAAGTCTTGATCTCAGCTGAAAACTTTTTGAAAATCTCCACAAACTGGACAATCATGGCATTGATTCTGGAGATCGGGGTGATTCGCTGGCTGGTTACTTTTTCACTGCTGGAATGTGAATGGTTCAGGTTAGCTTTCACCTCCTTTTGAATGATGTCCGTCAAGGTCTTAATTTCATCAGTGTCGACTTCATCTTGAATTCCCAAAGCTCCTGTTATTGTCTGAGAAAGATTTTCTTCCAGCTTGGTCAGGACACTCTCCTCAGATGTGGGTGTGTGAGACGCCAAAGTTGATACAACGGAGTTGTACAGAGCTGCAATGATTTCTAGAATCAACTCTGCCACTAAAATTGTTGTAGCATCGTCAGGACGACCCTGAATAAAGGACTCCCACTGTTCTACGGTTGTTCTTTCCAGGAAGGAGCGAATCAGTGGATGAACATTGTCCATGGCAAATTCATTTGCATGTGGTGTGTAGCTCATATTTGTTGGACTGCTTGTGAATCTATTAAATATTCAGTTGTTTATTTTAGCCAACATACATTTAAAATGTACGATTGTATTGTTGTATCAAAGCACCAAATGTTTAGTACTTCAAAGCCAATTCACCATAGCATACATTAAAGCCTCTTTAAACATGTCAGTTAATATATTAACGATAATTTCCCCCATGAAAGGCACTTTCCTCCTTTCATTCTCTGTCATTCCTCTAGAGTTACAGTCTGCTCCAAGCTAATCAGAACACTCTTGCATACCTGTGTCTTCCCTTTGCTCGTCAGCCCAATCTAGCACACCTGTTCAGATCTCAATTATCTAAACCCCCTCCCTATTCACTACTCGCCACATGGGGGACTTGGATTGAGTGAACTACGTAGCGCACTGAATTTAAAATGATCTTTCGGACACTATGGCACACGTAAAATAACGTCATGGTGTCGCATAATAATTATGATCCCGGTCGAAGGTAAAAATGGCCAAGTCCATTTAATTATTTTTAACACACCCCAATACATTCAGCGGCCGTTTTTTAGAAATGCAATATTTTACGCTAAAATTAACTTTAGATAGTAAAATAAAATATCAATGTCCATAATGATAAAATAACAATTACTTAATACGTGAAATAATTAGTGTCCCTTGACATTTTCAAGCCAAGACGTGATGGCACATTCTCAAGTTATATTCCGCTGTTGTAAAAACATTTAATAAAGCAATTTTTCATCAAGAAATGGATCCAGAGCTACTTTTCATCTTTGTAAATATTCTTTTACTGAGATCCTGTCGCCTGGTGAGGAACAGACAATTTTGAAGAACAATTTAAAGTGAGGGAGGGGGGGGGGAAACAGTGTAGGTTGATTTTTTTTTTTTTTTCACATTTATGTTGTAATATTTTAAGATGATAATATTGGACCCCTACTGAAAGAAAACAATTGTAAACTACACATTGAGTTCTTATTTCCCAAAAATTTCATATATCAAACTGCACAGTGGAAATTACCTTTAAAAAAAAAAAAGGTCATGTGATACCGTCAAGGCTGATGGGATACATTTCTGAGTTAGGGTACATCGGTTGTACACTACTTTTTCCAGTGCATTGTGGGATACATTGAGTGCACTGCATCGGGTCGAGCAAATGTTCACGAATAATTCGGACATAATTTCAAAATGGCGTACACACTCTTGAGTGCACTATGAGGGTATAGGGGGTGGTTTCAGACACAGCGCTTGTAGATTGTTTGCGATCCCGTGCCCGATTCTCTAGCGTTATTTTTCGGGCCAATTTCTTGGTTTTGACCCTGCCTGTCCTGGTAAACTACTCATTCTTCCATTTGACCAAGACTGTGCCTGCTCTCTGCCCGTTTCCATTTGCCTTAAGGAGGTGGGAAGTGGGGGGAGGAGAGGATAGGCCGGTATACCTCCATGTTTTTGTATGTCGGTGTAGTAGAGAGCTTTTCTGGGAAGGATTTATTTTTATTTTAGTTTTTTTTAATATATTGTAGGAAAGTAAATGTCAGGACTGCGGTGCTAAGGCACAATGGATCTCAATCTGAATGGTTCTGGCCAAGGTGTCAGAATGACACAGCAACAGCATCTTCAAAACCTTTCAAGAAAAAAAGCCTTTTTGGGGGGGAAATTTGTTTAAAGTGGAAACTTTTCATCTTCAAAAGAATCAGGGAGTCCAATAAATGTATTGTTTTAATTTATCTTCAAAAGTTCATCATACATGGGTTGACAAGATGTATAACGACACACAATGATATCCAGTATGCAATTTACATATTCACAATTCACACAAAGCCTCTGGCAGCTTATCCAGGTAACTGTAATTTTTTCAGGTGAGCTTATACCCCGGTATTCATGGTACTCGCTAGTGTACATTTGGACACATCTGTCGCATCCTCAGAAAGACCAGAAGTTTCCTGCTCGCTCTTGCAGCCCATGAAATTGTCTACCCCTCAGTGTGACACACCCTACCATCACCAGATTTACCATCCATATAATCATCACGGTGGTGCTGGCAAGTTCCTCACAAGAAGCGCGTAATCCAAAGATTCTAAATACATATGTCCTGGTGTTCAGGCTGAGTTTTAGTTGGTCCTCGTGCACTCAGTAGTTAGTGCATTTGAAAACCTTGGAAAGGGATTTGCCCAGTGAGGAGAAGAACCTGGTGATCACACTTTTCTTTTTTCTTGGCATTAACAACTGTTTGTTAATGATCAACATGATTTGATCAACAACTACTGGCTCTTCACAGATGATTGAAAACATAACATTGTCTGGAGAGCCCAACACTTTGTAGAGCAGCTTCTTAATGTTCTTCTCCAGATTCTCAAAGACTTCAGAGTCTGTGTAAAACTGCTCTTCTTTGACTCTTTCCCACACTATTTCTACCAGGTTGTTGATTAGATCATAGGCTGTCATTGGCAGCATCTTTGCATCCGAGCACACCGTGAAAACTACCTTCTCGATGACAAACTTCACATACAATCTGTTTTTAGCTCGCAGTGCCTCTTGGCGAGCTATGTTTTCATCACTTCTGACTGGTGCTGGCAACTTGTTCATCCCAGAGCGGTTCACATAAGGCACCGTCACCCTGTCAATGACCCAGTTTACCTGAGTCTTCAGGTACCACTTCATTAAACCGATAAAGACCCATGCTTTGCTCCTAATGTCTGCATGGACTTCACTCTGATCTTCCCTCTCAACTGTGGGAGAAGGACCTTCTGGTACTGAGTGATGGTAAATTTCATTACTCAGTTCTTGGTTGAAATCCAAGACTTTGTTCCCACACAAGTCTGTGAACACCTGGACTAAGGCATCCTCACATTCAGTATTGTGATCTTCCTGATCCAGAAATTGGGATGAAAGTTTCTCCAGGATCGTCTCTACTGAGTCACTCTTGGCTTCGGCCTGCTTGGAATGTTTCTTCTTCAGCTTAGCAAATATGCGCATTAGGCAAACTTTGGCAAAACTCTTTGCGAAAAACGACTTGATTTTTTTCACAACAGGTTTGACAGCTAATGTTTCTGATCTTGTCTCAGAGAAGGTGCGTATTTCTTCAGCTACTATTTTAATTTCCTCCGATATTTCACGATGCAAGTCCTTACATTCATCTTCTGGAAGATCTACCATCAGAGGACTGAAGATATCCCTAAACTCATAATTGATTTCCTTCCTGATCCCCTCTGCGATGGGTGATTTTATGTCCTCGTCCAGTAAAAGATCTCTTGAACTTAGTGTGCATTCACTAATTTTATGTGGACGAGGGCCAATAGAAGTCTTGATCTCAGCTGAAAACTTTTTGAAAATCTCCACAAACTCTACAATCATGGCATTGATTTTGGAGGTCGGGGTGATTCGCTGGCTGGTTACTTTTTCACTGCTGGAATGTGAATGGTTCAGGTTAGCTTTCACCTCCTTTTGAATGATGTCCGTCAAGGTCTTAATTCCATCAGTGTCTACTTCATCTTGAATTCCCAAAGCTCCTGTTATTGTCTGAGAAAGATTTTCTTCCAGCTTGGTCAGGACACTCTCCTCAGATGTGGGTGTGTGAGACGCCAAAGTTGATACAACGGAGTTGTACAGAGCTGCAATGATTTCTAGAATCAACTCTGCCACTAAAATTGTTGTAGCATCGTCAGGACGACCCTGAATAAAGGACTCCCACTGTTCTACGGTTGTTCTTTCCAGGAAGGAGCGAATCAGTGGATGAACATTGTCCATGGCAAATTCATTTGCATGTGGTGTGTAGCTCATATTTGTTGGACTGCTTGTGAATCTATTAAATATTCAGTTGTTTATTTTAGCCAACATACATTTAAAATGTACGATTGTATTGTTGTATCAAAGCACCAAATGTTTAGTACTTCAAAGCCAATTCACCATAGCATACATTAAAGCCTCTTTAAACATGTCAGTTAATATATTAACGATAATTTCCCCCATGAAAGGCACTTTCCTCCTTTCATTCTCTGTCATTCCTCTAGAGTTACAGTCTGCTCCAAGCTAATCAGAACACTCTTGCATACCTGTGTCTTCCCTTTGCTCGTCAGCCCAATCTAGCACACCTGTTCAGATCTCAATTATCTAAACCCCCTCCCTATTCACTACTCGCCACATGGGGGACTTGGATTGAGTGAACTACGTAGCGCACTGAATTTAAAATGATCTTTCGGACACTATGGCACACGTAAAATAACGTCATGGTGTCGCATAATAATTATGATCCCGGTCGAAGGTAAAAATGGCCAAGTCCATTTAATTATTTTTAACACACCCCAATACATTCAGCGGCCGTTTTTTTAGAAATGCAATATTTTACGCTAAAATTAACTTTAGATAGTAAAATAAAATATCAATGTCCATAATGATAAATAACAATTACTTAATACGTGAAATAATTAGTGTCCCTTGACATTTTCAAGCCAAGACGTGATGGCACATTCTCAAGTTATATTCCGCTGTTGTAAAAACATTTAATAAAGCAATTTTTCATCAAGAAATGGATCCAGAGCTACTTTTCATCTTTGTAAATATTCTTTTACTGAGATCCTGTCGCCTGGTGAGGAACAGACAATTTTGAAGAACAATTTAAAGTGAGGGAGGGGGGGGGGAAACAGTGTAGGTTGATTTTTTTTTTTTTTTTCACATTTATGTTGTAATATTTTAAGATGATAATATTGGACCCCTACTGAAAGAAAACAATTGTAAACTACACATTGAGTTCTTATTTCCCAAAAATTTCATATATCAAACTGCACAGTGGAAATTACCTTTAAAAAAAAAAAAGGTCATGTGATACCGTCAAGGCTGATGGGATACATTTCTGAGTTAGGGTACATCGGTTGTACACTACTTTTTCCAGTGCATTGTGGGATACATTGAGTGCACTGCATCGGGTCGAGCAAATGTTCACGAATAATTCGGACATAATTTCAAAATGGCGTACACACTCTTGAGTGCACTATGAGGGTATAGGGGGTGGTTTCAGACACAGCGCTTGTAGATTGTTTGCGATCCCGTGCCCGATTCTCTAGCGTTATTTTTCGGGACGATTTCTTGGTTTTGACCCTGCCTGTCCTGGTAAACTACTCATTCTTCCATTTGACCAAGACTGTGCCTGCTCTCTGCCCGTTTCCATTTGCCTTAAGGAGGTGGGAAGTGGGGGGAGGAGAGGATAGGCCGGTATACCTCCATGTTTTTGTATGTCGGTGTAGTAGAGAGCTTTTCTGGGAAGGATTTATTTTTTATTTTAGTTTTTTTTAATATATTGTAGGAAAGTAAATGTCAGGACTGCGGTGCTAAGGCACAATGGATCTCAATCTGAATGGTTCTGGCCAAGGTGTCAGAATGACACAGCAACAGCATCTTCAAAACCTTTCAAGAAAAAAAGCCTTTTTGGGGGGGAAATTTGTTTAAAGTGGAAACTTTTCATCTTCAAAAGAATCAGGGAGTCCAATAAATGTATTGTTTTAATTTATCTTCAAAAGTTCATCATACATGGGTTGACAAGATGTATAACGACACACAATGATATCCAGTATGCAATTTACATATTCACAATTCACACAAAGCCTCTGGCAGCTTATCCAGGTAACTGTAATTTTTTCAGGTGAGCTTATACCCCGGTATTCATGGTACTCGCTAGTGTACATTTGGACACATCTGTCGCATCCTCAGAAAGACCAGAAGTTTCCTGCTCGCTCTTGCAGCCCATGAAATTGTCTACCCCTCAGTGTGACACACCCTACCATCACCAGATTTACCATCCATATAATCATCACGGTGGTGCTGGCAAGTTCCTCACAAGAAGCGCGTAATCCAAAGATTCTAAATACATATGTCCTGGTGTTCAGGCTGAGTTTTAGTTGGTCCTCGTGCACTCAGTAGTTAGTGCATTTGAAAACCTTGGAAAGGGATTTGCCCAGTGAGGAGAAGAACCTGGTGATCACACTTTTCTTTTTTCTTGGCATTAACAACTGTTTGTTAATGATCAACATGATTTGATCAACAACTACTGGCTCTTCACAGATGATTGAAAACATAACATTGTCTGGAGAGCCCAACACTTTGTAGAGCAGCTTCTTAATGTTCTTCTCCAGATTCTCAAAGACTTCAGAGTCTGTGTAAAACTGCTCTTCTTTGACTCTTTCCCACACTATTTCTACCAGGTTGTTGATTAGATCATAGGCTGTCATTGGCAGCATCTTTGCATCCGAGCACACCGTGAAAACTACCTTCTCGATGACAAACTTCACATACAATCTGTTTTTAGCTCGCAGTGCCTCTTGGCGAGCTATGTTTTCATCACTTCTGACTGGTGCTGGCAACTTGTTCATCCCAGAGCGGTTCACATAAGGCACCGTCACCCTGTCAATGACCCAGTTTACCTGAGTCTTCAGGTACCACTTCATTAAACCGATAAAGACCCATGCTTTGCTCCTAATGTCTGCATGGACTTCACTCTGATCTTCCCTCTCAACTGTGGGAGAAGGACCTTCTGGTACTGAGTGATGGTAAATTTCATTACTCAGTTCTTGGTTGAAATCCAAGACTTTGTTCCCACACAAGTCTGTGAACACCTGGACTAAGGCATCCTCACATTCAGTATTGTGATCTTCCTGATCCAGAAATTGGGATGAAAGTTTCTCCAGGATCGTCTCTACTGAGTCACTCTTGGCTTCGGCCTGCTTGGAATGTTTCTTCTTCAGCTTAGCAAATATGCGCATTAGGCAAACTTTGGCAAAACTCTTTGCGAAAAACGACTTGATTTTTTTCACAACAGGTTTGACAGCTAATGTTTCTGATCTTGTCTCAGAGAAGGTGCGTATTTCTTCAGCTACTATTTTAATTTCCTCCGATATTTCACGATGCAAGTCCTTACATTCATCTTCTGGAAGATCTACCATCAGAGGACTGAAGATATCCCTAAACTCATAATTGATTTCCTTCCTGATCCCCTCTGCGATGGGTGATTTTATGTCCTCGTCCAGTAAAAGATCTCTTGAACTTAGTGTGCATTCACTAATTTTATGTGGACGAGGGCCAATAGAAGTCTTGATCTCAGCTGAAAACTTTTTGAAAATCTCCACAAACTCTACAATCATGGCATTGATTTTGGAGGTCGGGGTGATTCGCTGGCTGGTTACTTTTTCACTGCTGGAATGTGAATGGTTCAGGTTAGCTTTCACCTCCTTTTGAATGATGTCCGTCAAGGTCTTAATTCCATCAGTGTCTACTTCATCTTGAATTCCCAAAGCTCCTGTTATTGTCTGAGAAAGATTTTCTTCCAGCTTGGTCAGGACACTCTCCTCAGATGTGGGTGTGTGAGACGCCAAAGTTGATACAACGGAGTTGTACAGAGCTGCAATGATTTCTAGAATCAACTCTGCCACTAAAATTGTTGTAGCATCGTCAGGACGACCCTGAATAAAGGACTCCCACTGTTCTACGGTTGTTCTTTCCAGGAAGGAGCGAATCAGTGGATGAACATTGTCCATGGCAAATTCATTTGCATGTGGTGTGTAGCTCATATTTGTTGGACTGCTTGTGAATCTATTAAATATTCAGTTGTTTATTTTAGCCAACATACATTTAAAATGTACGATTGTATTGTTGTATCAAAGCACCAAATGTTTAGTACTTCAAAGCCAATTCACCATAGCATACATTAAAGCCTCTTTAAACATGTCAGTTAATATATTAACGATAATTTCCCCCATGAAAGGCACTTTCCTCCTTTCATTCTCTGTCATTCCTCTAGAGTTACAGTCTGCTCCAAGCTAATCAGAACACTCTTGCATACCTGTGTCTTCCCTTTGCTCGTCAGCCCAATCTAGCACACCTGTTCAGATCTCAATTATCTAAACCCCCTCCCTATTCACTACTCGCCACATGGGGGACTTGGATTGAGTGAACTACGTAGCGCACTGAATTTAAAATGATCTTTCGGACACTATGGCACACGTAAAATAACGTCATGGTGTCGCATAATAATTATGATCCCGGTCGAAGGTAAAAATGGCCAAGTCCATTTAATTATTTTTAACACACCCCAATACATTCAGCGGCCGTTTTTTAGAAATGCAATATTTTACGCTAAAATTAACTTTAGATAGTAAAATAAAATATCAATGTCCATAATGATAAAATAACAATTACTTAATACGTGAAATAATTAGTGTCCCTTGACATTTTCAAGCCAAGACGTGATGGCACATTCTCAAGTTATATTCCGCTGTTGTAAAAACATTTAATAAAGCAATTTTTCATCAAGAAATGGATCCAGAGCTACTTTTCATCTTTGTAAATATTCTTTTACTGAGATCCTGTCGCCTGGTGAGGAACAGACAATTTTGAAGAACAATTTAAAGTGAGGGAGGGGGGGGGGGAAACAGTGTAGGTTGATTTTTTTTTTTTTTTTCACATTTATGTTGTAATATTTTAAGATGATAATATTGGACCCCTACTGAAAGAAAACAATTGTAAACTACACATTGAGTTCTTATTTCCCAAAAATTTCATATATCAAACTGCACAGTGGAAATTACCTTTAAAAAAAAAAAAGGTCATGTGATACCGTCAAGGCTGATGGGATACATTTCTGAGTTAGGGTACATCGGTTGTACACTACTTTTTCCAGTGCATTGTGGGATACATTGAGTGCACTGCATCGGGTCGAGCAAATGTTCACGAATAATTCGGACATAATTTCAAAATGGCGTACACACTCTTGAGTGCACTATGAGGGTATAGGGGGTGGTTTCAGACACAGCGCTTGTAGATTGTTTGCGATCCCGTGCCCGATTCTCTAGCGTTATTTTTCGGGCCAATTTCTTGGTTTTGACCCTGCCTGTCCTGGTAAACTACTCATTCTTCCATTTGACCAAGACTGTGCCTGCTCTCTGCCCGTTTCCATTTGCCTTAAGGAGGTGGGAAGTGGGGGGAGGAGAGGATAGGCCGGTATACCTCCATGTTTTTGTATGTCGGTGTAGTAGAGAGCTTTTCTGGGAAGGATTTATTTTTTATTTTAGTTTTTTTTAATATATTGTAGGAAAGTAAATGTCAGGACTGCGGTGCTAAGGCACAATGGATCTCAATCTGAATGGTTCTGGCCAAGGTGTCAGAATGACACAGCAACAGCATCTTCAAAACCTTTCAAGAAAAAAAAGCCTTTTTGGGGGGGAAATTTGTTTAAAGTGGAAACTTTTCATCTTCAAAAGAATCAGGGAGTCCAATAAATGTATTGTTTTAATTTATCTTCAAAAGTTCATCATACATGGGTTGACAAGATGTATAACGACACACAATGATATCCAGTATGCAATTTACATATTCACAATTCACACAAAGCCTCTGGCAGCTTATCCAGGTAACTGTAATTTTTTCAGGTGAGCTTATACCCCGGTATTCATGGTACTCGCTAGTGTACATTTGGACACATCTGTCGCATCCTCAGAAAGACCAGAAGTTTCCTGCTCGCTCTTGCAGCCCATGAAATTGTCTACCCCTCAGTGTGACACACCCTACCATCACCAGATTTACCATCCATATAATCATCACGGTGGTGCTGGCAAGTTCCTCACAAGAAGCGCGTAATCCAAAGATTCTAAATACATATGTCCTGGTGTTCAGGCTGAGTTTTAGTTGGTCCTCGTGCACTCAGTAGTTAGTGCATTTGAAAACCTTGGAAAGGGATTTGCCCAGTGAGGAGAAGAACCTGGTGATCACACTTTTCTTTTTTCTTGGCATTAACAACTGTTTGTTAATGATCAACATGATTTGATCAACAACTACTGGCTCTTCACAGATGATTGAAAACATAACATTGTCTGGAGAGCCCAACACTTTGTAGAGCAGCTTCTTAATGTTCTTCTCCAGATTCTCAAAGACTTCAGAGTCTGTGTAAAACTGCTCTTCTTTGACTCTTTCCCACACTATTTCTACCAGGTTGTTGATTAGATCATAGGCTGTCATTGGCAGCATCTTTGCATCCGAGCACACCGTGAAAACTACCTTCTCGATGACAAACTTCACATACAATCTGTTTTTAGCTCGCAGTGCCTCTTGGCGAGCTATGTTTTCATCACTTCTGACTGGTGCTGGCAACTTGTTCATCCCAGAGCGGTTCACATAAGGCACCGTCACCCTGTCAATGACCCAGTTTACCTGAGTCTTCAGGTACCACTTCATTAAACCGATAAAGACCCATGCTTTGCTCCTAATGTCTGCATGGACTTCACTCTGATCTTCCCTCTCAACTGTGGGAGAAGGACCTTCTGGTACTGAGTGATGGTAAATTTCATTACTCAGTTCTTGGTTGAAATCCAAGACTTTGTTCCCACACAAGTCTGTGAACACCTGGACTAAGGCATCCTCACATTCAGTATTGTGATCTTCCTGATCCAGAAACTGGGATGAAAGTTTCTCCAGTATTGTCTCTACTGAGTCACTCTTGGCTTCGGCCTGCTTGGAATGTTTCTTCTTCAGCTTAGCAAATATGCGCATTAGGCAAACTTTGGCAAAACTCTTTGCGAAAAACGACTTGATTTTTTTCACAACAGGTTTGACAGCTAATGTTTCTGATCTTGTCTCAGAGAAGGTGCTTATTTCTTCAGCTACTATTTTAATTTCCTCCGATATTTCACGATGCAAGTCCTTACATTCATCTTCTGGAAGATCTACCATCAGAGGACTGAAGATATCCCTAAACTCATAATTGATTTCCTTCCTGATCCCCTCTGCGATGGGTGATTTTATGTCCTCGTCCAGTAAAAGATCTCTTGAACTTAGTGTGCATTCACTAATTTTATGTGGACGAGGGCCAATAGAAGTCTTGATCTCAGCTGAAAACTTTTTGAAAATCTCCACAAACTGGACAATCATGGCATTGATTCTGGAGATCGGGGTGATTCGCTGGCTGGTTACTTTTTCACTGCTGGAATGTGAATGGTTCAGGTTAGCTTTCACCTCCTTTTGAATGATGTCCGTCAAGGTCTTAATTTCATCAGTGTCGACTTCATCTTGAATTCCCAAAGCTCCTGTTATTGTCTGAGAAAGATTTTCTTCCAGCTTGGTCAGGACACTCTCCTCAGATGTGGGTGTGTGAGACGCCAAAGTTGATACAACGGAGTTGTACAGAGCTGCAATGATTTCTAGAATCAACTCTGCCACTAAAATTGTTGTAGCATCGTCAGGACGACCCTGAATAAAGGACTCCCACTGTTCTACGGTTGTTCTTTCCAGGAAGGAGCGAATCAGTGGATGAACATTGTCCATGGCAAATTCATTTGCATTTGGTGTGTAGCTCATATTTGTTGGACTGCTTGTGAATCTATTAAATATTCAGTTGTTTATTTTAGCCAACATACATTTAAAATGTACGATTGTATTGTTGTATCAAAGCACCAAATGTTTAGTACTTCAAAGCCAATTCACCATAGCATACATTAAAGCCTCTTTAAACATGTCAGTTAATATATTAACGATAATTTCCCCCATGAAAGGCACTTTCCTCCTTTCATTCTCTGTCATTCCTCTAGAGTTACAGTCTGCTCCAAGCTAATCAGAACACTCTTGCATACCTGTGTCTTCCCTTTGCTCGTCAGCCCAATCTAGCACACCTGTTCAGATCTCAATTATCTAAACCCCCTCCCTATTCACTACTCGCCACATGGGGGACTTGGATTGAGTGAACTACGTAGCGCACTGAATTTAAAATGATCTTTCGGACACTATGGCACACGTAAAATAACGTCATGGTGTCGCATAATAATTATGATCCCGGTCGAAGGTAAAAATGGCCAAGTCCATTTAATTATTTTTAACACACCCCAATACATTCAGCGGCCGTTTTTTAGAAATGCAATATTTTACGCTAAGATTAACTTTAGATAGTAAAATAAAATATCAATGTCCATAATGATAAAATAACAATTACTTAATACGTGAAATAATTAGTGTCCCTTGACATTTTCAAGCCAAGACGTGATGGCACTTTCTCAAGTTATATTCCGCTGTTGTAAAAACATTTAATAAAGCAATTTTTCATCAAGAAATGGATCCAGAGCTACTTTTCATCTTTGTAAATATTCTTTTACTGAGATCCTGTCGCCTGGTGAGGAACAGACAATTTTGAAGAACAATTTAAAGTGAGGGAGGGGGGGGGGAAACAGTGTAGGTTGATTTTTTTTTTTTTTTCACATTTATGTTGTAATATTTTAAGATGATAATATTGGACCCCTACTGAAAGAAAACAATTGTAAACTACACATTGAGTTCTTATTTCCCAAAAATTTCATATATCAAACTGCACAGTGGAAATTACCTTTAAAAAAAAAAAGGTCATGTGATACCGTCAAGGCTGATGGGATACATTTCTGAGTTAGGGTACATCGGTTGTACACTACTTTTTCCAGTGCATTGTGGGATACATTGAGTGCACTGCATCGGGTCGAGCAAATGTTCACGAATAATTCGGACATAATTTCAAAATGGCGTACACACTCTTGAGTGCACTATGAGGGTATAGGGGGTGGTTTCAGACACAGCGCTTGTAGATTGTTTGCGATCCCGTGCCCGATTCTCTAGCGTTATTTTTCGGGCCAATTTCTTGGTTTTGACCCTGCCTGTCCTGGTAAACTACTCATTCTTCCATTTGACCAAGACTGTGCCTGCTCTCTGCCCGTTTCCATTTGCCTTAAGGAGGTGGGAAGTGGGGGGAGGAGAGGATAGGCCGGTATACCTCCATGTTTTTGTATGTCGGTGTAGTAGAGAGCTTTTCTGGGAAGGATTTATTTTTTATTTTAGTTTTTTTTAATATATTGTAGGAAAGTAAATGTCAGGACTGCGGTGCTAAGGCACAATGGATCTCAATCTGAATGGTTCTGGCCAAGGTGTCAGAATGACACAGCAACAGCATCTTCAAAACCTTTCAAGAAAAAAAGCCTTTTTGGGGGGGAAATTTGTTTAAAGTGGAAACTTTTCATCTTCAAAAGAATCAGGGAGTCCAATAAATGTATTGTTTTAATTTATCTTCAAAAGTTCATCATACATGGGTTGACAAGATGTATAACGACACACAATGATATCCAGTATGCAATTTACATATTCACAATTCACACAAAGCCTCTGGCAGCTTATCCAGGTAACTGTAATTTTTTCAGGTGAGCTTATACCCCGGTATTCATGGTACTCGCTAGTGTACATTTGGACACATCTGTCGCATCCTCAGAAAGACCAGAAGTTTCCTGCTCGCTCTTGCAGCCCATGAAATTGTCTACCCCTCAGTGTGACACACCCTACCATCACCAGATTTACCATCCATATAATCATCACGGTGGTGCTGGCAAGTTCCTCACAAGAAGCGCGTAATCCAAAGATTCTAAATACATATGTCCTGGTGTTCAGGCTGAGTTTTAGTTGGTCCTCGTGCACTCAGTAGTTAGTGCATTTGAAAACCTTGGAAAGGGATTTGCCCAGTGAGGAGAAGAACCTGGTGATCACACTTTTCTTTTTTCTTGGCATTAACAACTGTTTGTTAATGATCAACATGATTTGATCAACAACTACTGGCTCTTCACAGATGATTGAAAACATAACATTGTCTGGAGAGCCCAACACTTTGTAGAGCAGCTTCTTAATGTTCTTCTCCAGATTCTCAAAGACTTCAGAGTCTGTGTAAAACTGCTCTTCTTTGACTCTTTCCCACACTATTTCTACCAGGTTGTTGATTAGATCATAGGCTGTCATTGGCAGCATCTTTGCATCCGAGCACACCGTGAAAACTACCTTCTCGATGACAAACTTCACATACAATCTGTTTTTAGCTCGCAGTGCCTCTTGGCGAGCTATGTTTTCATCACTTCTGACTGGTGCTGGCAACTTGTTCATCCCAGAGCGGTTCACATAAGGCACCGTCACCCTGTCAATGACCCAGTTTACCTGAGTCTTCAGGTACCACTTCATTAAACCGATAAAGACCCATGCTTTGCTCCTAATGTCTGCATGGACTTCACTCTGATCTTCCCTCTCAACTGTGGGAGAAGGACCTTCTGGTACTGAGTGATGGTAAATTTCATTACTCAGTTCTTGGTTGAAATCCAAGACTTTGTTCCCACACAAGTCTGTGAACACCTGGACTAAGGCATCCTCACATTCAGTATTGTGATCTTCCTGATCCAGAAATTGGGATGAAAGTTTCTCCAGGATCGTCTCTACTGAGTCACTCTTGGCTTCGGCCTGCTTGGAATGTTTCTTCTTCAGCTTAGCAAATATGCGCATTAGGCAAACTTTGGCAAAACTCTTTGCGAAAAACGACTTGATTTTTTTCACAACAGGTTTGACAGCTAATGTTTCTGATCTTGTCTCAGAGAAGGTGCGTATTTCTTCAGCTACTATTTTAATTTCCTCCGATATTTCACGATGCAAGTCCTTACATTCATCTTCTGGAAGATCTACCATCAGAGGACTGAAGATATCCCTAAACTCATAATTGATTTCCTTCCTGATCCCCTCTGCGATGGGTGATTTTATGTCCTCGTCCAGTAAAAGATCTCTTGAACTTAGTGTGCATTCACTAATTTTATGTGGACGAGGGCCAATAGAAGTCTTGATCTCAGCTGAAAACTTTTTGAAAATCTCCACAAACTCTACAATCATGGCATTGATTTTGGAGGTCGGGGTGATTCGCTGGCTGGTTACTTTTTCACTGCTGGAATGTGAATGGTTCAGGTTAGCTTTCACCTCCTTTTGAATGATGTCCGTCAAGGTCTTAATTCCATCAGTGTCTACTTCATCTTGAATTCCCAAAGCTCCTGTTATTGTCTGAGAAAGATTTTCTTCCAGCTTGGTCAGGACACTCTCCTCAGATGTGGGTGTGTGAGACGCCAAAGTTGATACAACGGAGTTGTACAGAGCTGCAATGATTTCTAGAATCAACTCTGCCACTAAAATTGTTGTAGCATCGTCAGGACGACCCTGAATAAAGGACTCCCACTGTTCTACGGTTGTTCTTTCCAGGAAGGAGCGAATCAGTGGATGAACATTGTCCATGGCAAATTCATTTGCATGTGGTGTGTAGCTCATATTTGTTGGACTGCTTGTGAATCTATTAAATATTCAGTTGTTTATTTTAGCCAACATACATTTAAAATGTACGATTGTATTGTTGTATCAAAGCACCAAATGTTTAGTACTTCAAAGCCAATTCACCATAGCATACATTAAAGCCTCTTTAAACATGTCAGTTAATATATTAACGATAATTTCCCCCATGAAAGGCACTTTCCTCCTTTCATTCTCTGTCATTCCTCTAGAGTTACAGTCTGCTCCAAGCTAATCAGAACACTCTTGCATACCTGTGTCTTCCCTTTGCTCGTCAGCCCAATCTAGCACACCTGTTCAGATCTCAATTATCTAAACCCCCTCCCTATTCACTACTCGCCACATGGGGGACTTGGATTGAGTGAACTACGTAGCGCACTGAATTTAAAATGATCTTTCGGACACTATGGCACACGTAAAATAACGTCATGGTGTCGCATAATAATTATGATCCCGGTCGAAGGTAAAAATGGCCAAGTCCATTTAATTATTTTTAACACACCCCAATACATTCAGCGGCCGTTTTTTAGAAATGCAATATTTTACGCTAAAATTAACTTTAGATAGTAAAATAAAATATCAATGTCCATAATGATAAAATAACAATTACTTAATACGTGAAATAATTAGTGTCCCTTGACATTTTCAAGCCAAGACGTGATGGCACATTCTCAAGTTATATTCCGCTGTTGTAAAAACATTTAATAAAGCAATTTTCATCAAGAAATGGATCCAGAGCTACTTTTCATCTTTGTAAATATTCTTTTACTGAGATCCTGTCGCCTGGTGAGGAACAGACAATTTTGAAGAACAATTTAAAGTGAGGGAGGGGGGGGGGAAACAGTGTAGGTTGATTTTTTTTTTTTTTTTCACATTTATGTTGTAATATTTTAAGATGATAATATTGGACCCCTACTGAAAGAAAACAATTGTAAACTACACATTGAGTTCTTATTTCCCAAAAATTTCATATATCAAACTGCACAGTGGAAATTACCTTTAAAAAAAAAAAAGGTCATGTGATACCGTCAAGGCTGATGGGATACATTTCTGAGTTAGGGTACATCGGTTGTACACTACTTTTTCCAGTGCATTGTGGGATACATTGAGTGCACTGCATCGGGTCGAGCAAATGTTCACGAATAATTCGGACATAATTTCAAAATGGCGTACACACTCTTGAGTGCACTATGAGGGTATAGGGGGTGGTTTCAGACACAGCGCTTGTAGATTGTTTGCGATCCCGTGCCCGATTCTCTAGCGTTATTTTTCGGGCCAATTTCTTGGTTTTGACCCTGCCTGTCCTGGTAAACTACTCATTCTTCCATTTGACCAAGACTGTGCCTGCTCTCTGCCCGTTTCCATTTGCCTTAAGGAGGTGGGAAGTGGGGGGAGGAGAGGATAGGCCGGTATACCTCCATGTTTTTGTATGTCGGTGTAGTAGAGAGCTTTTCTGGGAAGGATTTATTTTTTATTTTAGTTTTTTTTAATATATTGTAGGAAAGTAAACGTCAGGACTGCGGTGCTAAGGCACAATGGATCTCAATCTGAATGGTTCTGGCCAAGGTGTCAGAATGACACAGCAACAGCATCTTCAAAACCTTTCAAGAAAAAAAGCCTTTTTGGGGGGGAAATTTGTTTAAAGTGGAAACTTTTCATCTTCAAAAGAATCAGGGAGTCCAATAAATGTATTGTTTTAATTTATCTTCAAAAGTTCATCATACATGGGTTGACAAGATGTATAACGACACACAATGATATCCAGTATGCAATTTACATATTCACAATTCACACAAAGCCTCTGGCAGCTTATCCAGGTAACTGTAATTTTTTCAGGTGAGCTTATACCCCGGTATTCATGGTACTCGCTAGTGTACATTTGGACACATCTGTCGCATCCTCAGAAAGACCAGAAGTTTCCTGCTCGCTCTTGCAGCCCATGAAATTGTCTACCCCTCAGTGTGACACACCCTACCATCACCAGATTTACCATCCATATAATCATCACGGTGGTGCTGGCAAGTTCCTCACAAGAAGCGCGTAATCCAAAGATTCTAAATACATATGTCCTGGTGTTCAGGCTGAGTTTTAGTTGGTCCTCGTGCACTCAGTAGTTAGTGCATTTGAAAACCTTGGAAAGGGATTTGCCCAGTGAGGAGAAGAACCTGGTGATCACACTTTTCTTTTTTCTTGGCATTAACAACTGTTTGTTAATGATCAACATGATTTGATCAACAACTACTGGCTCTTCACAGATGATTGAAAACATAACATTGTCTGGAGAGCCCAACACTTTGTAGAGCAGCTTCTTAATGTTCTTCTCCAGATTCTCAAAGACTTCAGAGTCTGTGTAAAACTGCTCTTCTTTGACTCTTTCCCACACTATTTCTACCAGGTTGTTGATTAGATCATAGGCTGTCATTGGCAGCATCTTTGCATCCGAGCACACCGTGAAAACTACCTTCTCGATGACAAACTTCACATACAATCTGTTTTTAGCTCGCAGTGCCTCTTGGCGAGCTATGTTTTCATCACTTCTGACTGGTGCTGGCAACTTGTTCATCCCAGAGCAGTTCACATAAGGCACCGTCACCCTGTCAATGACCCAGTTTACCTGAGTCTTCAGGTACCACTTCATTAAACCGATAAAGACCCATGCTTTGCTCCTAATGTCTGCATGGACTTCACTCTGATCTTCCCTCTCAACTGTGGGAGAAGGACCTTCTGGTACTGAGTGATGGTAAATTTCATTACTCAGTTCTTGGTTGAAATCCAAGACTTTGTTCCCACACAAGTCTGTGAACACCTGGACTAAGGCATCCTCACATTCAGTATTGTGATCTTCCTGATCCAGAAACTGGGATGAAAGTTTCTCCAGTATTGTCTCTACTGAGTCACTCTTGGCTTCGGCCTGCTTGGAATGTTTCTTCTTCAGCTTAGCAAATATGCGCATTAGGCAAACTTTGGCAAAACTCTTTGCGAAAAACGACTTGATTTTTTTCACAACAGGTTTGACAGCTAATGTTTCTGATCTTGTCTCAGAGAAGGTGCTTATTTCTTCAGCTACTATTTTAATTTCCTCCGATATTTCACGATGCAAGTCCTTACATTCATCTTCTGGAAGATCTACCATCAGAGGACTGAAGATATCCCTAAACTCATAATTGATTTCCTTCCTGATCCCCTCTGCGATGGGTGATTTTATGTCCTCGTCCAGTAAAAGATCTCTTGAACTTAGTGTGCATTCACTAATTTTATGTGGACGAGGGCCAATAGAAGTCTTGATCTCAGCTGAAAACTTTTTGAAAATCTCCACAAACTGGACAATCATGGCATTGATTCTGGAGATCGGGGTGATTCGCTGGCTGGTTACTTTTTCACTGCTGGAATGTGAATGGTTCAGGTTAGCTTTCACCTCCTTTTGAATGATGTCCGTCAAGCTCTTAATTTCATCAGTGTCGACTTCATCTTGAATTCCCAAAGCTCCTGTTATTGTCTGAGAAAGATTTTCTTCCAGCTTGGTCAGGACACTCTCCTCAGATGTGGGTGTGTGAGACGCCAAAGTTGATACAACGGAGTTGTACAGAGCTGCAATGATTTCTAGAATCAACTCTGCCACTAAAATTGTTGTAGCATCGTCAGGACGACCCTGAATAAAGGACTCCCACTGTTCTACGGTTGTTCTTTCCAGGAAGGAGCGAATCAGTGGATGAACATTGTCCATGGCAAATTCATTTGCATGTGGTGTGTAGCTCATATTTGTTGGACTGCTTGTGAATCTATTAAATATTCAGTTGTTTATTTTAGCCAACATACATTTAAAATGTACGATTGTATTGTTGTATCAAAGCACCAAATGTTTAGTACTTCAAAGCCAATTCACCATAGCATACATTAAAGCCTCTTTAAACATATCAGTTAATATACTAACGTTAATTTCCCCCATGAAAGGCACTTTCCTCCTTTCATTCTCTGTCATTCCTCTAGAGTTACAGTCTGCTCCAAGCTAATCAGAACACTCTTGCATACCTGTGTCTTCCCTTTGCTCGTCAGCCCAATCTAGCACACCTGTTCAGATCTCAATTATCTAAACCCCCTCCCTATTCACTACTCGCCACATGGGGGACTTGGATTGAGTGAACTACGTAGCGCACTGAATTTAAAATGATCTTTCGGACACTATGGCACACGTAAAATAACGTCATGGTGTCGCATAATAATTATGATCCCGGTCGAAGGTAAAAATGGCCAAGTCCATTTAATTATTTTTAACACACCCCAATACATTCAGCGGCCGTTTTTTAGAAATGCAATATTTTACGCTAAAATTAACTTTAGATAGTAAAATAAAATATCAATGTCCATAATGATAAAATAACAATTACTTAATACGTGAAATAATTAGTGTCCCTTGACATTTTCAAGCCAAGACGTGATGGCACTTTCTCAAGTTATATTCCGCTGTTGTAAAAACATTTAATAAAGCAATTTTTCATCAAGAAATGGATCCAGAGCTACTTTTCATCTTTGTAAATATTCTTTTACTGAGATCCTGTCGCCTGGTGAGGAACAGACAATTTTGAAGAACAATTTAAAGTGAGGGAGGGGGGGGGGAAACAGTGTAGGTTGATTTTTTTTTTTTTTTCACATTTATGTTGTAATATTTTAAGATGATAATATTGGACCCCTACTGAAAGAAAACAATTGTAAACTACACATTGAGTTCTTATTTCCCAAAAATTTCATATATCAAACTGCACAGTGGAAATTACCTTTAAAAAAAAAAAAGGTCATGTGATACCGTCAAGGCTGATGGGATACATTTCTGAGTTAGGGTACATCGGTTGTACACTACTTTTTCCAGTGCATTGTGGGATACATTGAGTGCACTGCATCGGGTCGAGCAAATGTTCACGAATAATTCGGACATAATTTCAAAATGGCGTACACACTCTTGAGTGCACTATGAGGGTATAGGGGGTGGTTTCAGACACAGCGCTTGTAGATTGTTTGCGATCCCGTGCCCGATTCTCTAGCGTTATTTTTCGGGCCGATTTCTTGGTTTTGACCCTGCCTGTCCTGGTAAACTACTCATTCTTCCATTTGACCAAGACTGTGCCTGCTCTCTGCCCGTTTCCATTTGCCTTAAGGAGGTGGGAAGTGGGGGGAGGAGAGGATAGGCCGGTATACCTCCATGTTTTTGTATGTCGGTGTAGTAGAGAGCTTTTCTGGGAAGGATTTATTTTTTATTTTAGTTTTTTTAATATATTGTAGGAAAGTAAACGTCAGGACTGCGGTGCTAAGGCACAATGGATCTCAATCTGAATGGTTCTGGCCAAGGTGTCAGAATGACACAGCAACAGCATCTTCAAAACCTTTCAAGAAAAAAAGCCTTTTTGGGGGGGAAATTTGTTTAAAGTGGAAACTTTTCATCTTCAAAAGAATCAGGGAGTCCAATAAATGTATTGTTTTAATTTATCTTCAAAAGTTCATCATACATGGGTTGACAAGATGTATAACGACACACAATGATATCCAGTATGCAATTTACATATTCACAATTCACACAAAGCCTCTGGCAGCTTATCCAGGTAACTGTAATTTTTTCAGGTGAGCTTATACCCCGGTATTCATGGTACTCGCTAGTGTACATTTGGACACATCTGTCGCATCCTCAGAAAGACCAGAAGTTTCCTGCTCGCTCTTGCAGCCCATGAAATTGTCTACCCCTCAGTGTGACACACCCTACCATCACCAGATTTACCATCCATATAATCATCACGGTGGTGCTGGCAAGTTCCTCACAAGAAGCGCGTAATCCAAAGATTCTAAATACATATGTCCTGGTGTTCAGGCTAAGTTTTAGTTGGTCCTCGTGCACTCAGTAGTTAGTGCATTTGAAAACCTTGGAAAGGGATTTGCCCAGTGAGGAGAAGAACCTGGTGATCACACTTTTCTTTTTTCTTGGCATTAACAACTGTTTGTTAATGATCAACATGATTTGATCAACAACTACTGGCTCTTCACAGATGATTGAAAACATAACATTGTCTGGAGAGCCCAACACTTTGTAGAGCAGCTTCTTAATGTTCTTCTCCAGATTCTCAAAGACTTCAGAGTCTGTGTAAAACTGCTCTTCTTTGACTCTTTCCCACACTATTTCTACCAGGTTGTTGATTAGATCATAGGCTGTCATTGGCAGCATCTTTGCATCCGAGCACACCGTGAAAACTACCTTCTCGATGACAAACTTCACATACAATCTGTTTTTAGCTCGCAGTGCCTCTTGGCGAGCTATGTTTTCATCACTTCTGACTGGTGCTGGCAACTTGTTCATCCCAGAGCGGTTCACATAAGGCACCGTCACCCTGTCAATGACCCAGTTTACCTGAGTCTTCAGGTACCACTTCATTAAACCGATAAAGACCCATGCTTTGCTCCTAATGTCTGCATGGACTTCACTCTGATCTTCCCTCTCAACTGTGGGAGAAGGACCTTCTGGTACTGAGTGATGGTAAATTTCATTACTCAGTTCTTGGTTGAAATCCAAGACTTTGTTCCCACACAAGTCTGTGAACACCTGGACTAAGGCATCCTCACATTCAGTATTGTGATCTTCCTGATCCAGAAACTGGGATGAAAGTTTCTCCAGTATTGTCTCTACTGAGTCACTCTTGGCTTCGGCCTGCTTGGAATGTTTCTTCTTCAGCTTAGCAAATATGCGCATTAGGCAAACTTTGGCAAAACTCTTTGCGAAAAACGACTTGATTTTTTTCACAACAGGTTTGACAGCTAATGTTTCTGATCTTGTCTCAGAGAAGGTGCGTATTTCTTCAGCTACTATTTTAATTTCCTCCGATATTTCACGATGCAAGTCCTTACATTCATCTTCTGGAAGATCTACCATCAGAGGACTGAAGATATCCCTAAACTCATAATTGATTTCCTTCCTGATCCCCTCTGCAATGGGTGATTTTATGTCCTCGTCCAGTAAAAGATCTCTTGAACTTAGTGTGCATTCACTAATTTTATGTGGACGAGGGCCAATAGAAGTCTTGATCTCAGCTGAAAACTTTTTGAAAATCTCCACAAACTGGACAATCATGGCATTGATTCTGGAGGTCGGGGTGATTCGCTGGCTGGTTACTTTTTCACTGCTGGAATGTGAATGGTTC